>NW_008692007.1:52489-58325 GCF_000695815.1 Acanthisitta chloris
CACAGAGTCTTTTTGAAGTTTGCTTCTGCACATGATGGAACAGGTAGCCCAGGGACGTGGTGGCTGCCCCAACCCTGGCAGTGTTCGAGGCCAGGCAGGATGAGCCTTACCTTAAGCAATCTAGTGAGGAGGTGTCCCTGCCCAGGGCAGGGAGGGTCAGAGACTAGATGATCTGTAAAATCCATTCCAACCCCTAAATTCTATGATTTATGAAGCAAAAATTGTCTTTACACAGTGATACTATTAAATAGCAAAGTAGTTGGAAGAAAAATGTTTTGATTTTATGTGGTTCTGAGGTTTGCATTTTGTTTTTCTACTAGGTATTTTTTTCTAATAATGGATAGTAATTATATATCTCAGAGACTAGATGATCTGTAAAATCCATTCCAACCCCTAAATTCTATGATTTATGAAGCAAAAATTGTCTTTACACAGTGATACTATTAAATAGCAAAGTAGTTGGAAGAAAAATGTTTTGATTTTATGTGGTTCTGAGGTTTGCATTTTGTTTTTCTACTAGGTATTTTTTTCTAATAATGGATAGTAATTATATATCTTCTCAAATTGATCATAAATACCCAATATCTGACTTTTCCCTGTGTGCTAACGATGATGTATGGTATCTTTGTTTATGATAATTCATTTGTATCATCCAGGCAAATGACACATGAGATGATTCTCAAATTTTCAAGCTAGCAATGCAAATAGGTAAATTAGCTTTCTTAAGAATGCATCTCTTAAAAAAAAAATCACAGTTTGGTATTTGCTGGCATCTTTTTATAAACTCTTGAATTGCACTGCTAATAAAATAATAGTGTGTCTGCTTGGTGCATCAGCCAAAGCAATCACACACTTTGCCAAAAAGGCAGGTGCTAACAAGTGCTTCGTTTTTCTTTAACAGAGCAGTTGCTGCTCAATGAATACCTGACCTCAGCTTTAAAGTTTTTATTGACAATATAATGTTGATGATGTTGGCTAAGGAGATTTGGCTGGGCTGCTGGAGGAAAGCAGGGAGACGCCAATTTGAAAACAGTAGTGCAAAGAATAAGATTCCCACTCCTTCAACACTTACTGGTGTTAAACACTAAGCTGCTGTGCTTTCCTCACCTCTGAGCAGATTCAGATGCTCAGGCTCACAGGTAGCCAGGAGTCAGTGCATTGCCATCTTTGCAGAGAGGAGACTCAGGCATGACCTGCATGCAGCTGAGCACCAGGGAAGCTGTGAGCAGCCTGTCGTTCTGATTACACGGCCTGTTGAGAACAAGGGATTTAAAACAAATGGAGCCAACATAAGCTGGCAGTTTAAGGAGAAAAGGTTGGTTATTGCCAGAATTTATGGCACAAAAGGACAGTCCGTGCCAGTATTTTAAAAATCATCCTTCCTTGCCAAAATGTGCAATCGCCCCACATCTGAGCTTCTCAGCACTCTTTCTAAGAAAACACTTCTTTTTATACAGAAGGACTGGACAGCCTGTACACAGTATAATTACAGTGGATAACAAAAGTGCTAAATCCTTCTTTCTGAAGAAAATCCAGTCTGACAAAGCCAGCTGAATGGCTGCTATCTGCTCTCCTCCCCTCTAACTCGCAAAGCCTGAATTCAAACCTGATATCACTCACAACATTCTGGCCTTTTCTTAGCCCTTAGAAGCTCTTCACTTGACATAGAAAGCAGAAAATTCTCTACAGTGTCACCTACCTACAAATCCATGATAGGAACCCACTGTTATGGTGTCAAATATGCTTCAGGGGGTCTTTTTAAATTTCTCCTCCGAATTTCTCTGTCATTTCCACTGGGAATATGCACTCAGAGAAAACTCTGGGAAGACACACACAGGGTGTAATGACTGGGAAGAGTTTAAAGAAAGCTTTAACCAGTCCTGTGTGAAAAATAAGAATGCCAACAAGGACTGCCTAAGTTCCCTCATCTAACTCTACTTCAGAATGATTCCTTGAAGATGCCATTCAACTAAAGCTAAAATTGTTAGTAGGGGTAAATTAAAACTGTTTCAATACGTTGAACAAGCTAGTCCCTAACACATCCAGTTGTGGGGAGTAGTAGGAACTCCCATGGTTATATATCTGCCCATAGACTTTAGGCCCAGAGAGGGGTATGAGCAACCAGGCCATGATGTGGGGTATGTCATAGAAGGTTTTATTTGGCTTATATGAGCACCGTCACATCCACAAGAGTCATGACTCTACAAATTAAGGTCCAAGTCTTGTCCACCTAAGCCAACATTATTGGGAAATGTTCTGAAGTTTTGGATGTGAGTTGGGACATACCCTCACAGGCTATGGACATGCAGAACAGGTCACAGCTCCAGGTAAGGCTTCTGGTGCAGTCAACCCTAGAGAATGTACTAGCTAACAGCTGAAAGAGGACAAAGACCAGTTTTCCATCCCTCACCTCAGCCAACGCTGGCTGGGAACTTCCTGTTGACTCAGCTCCACCTCGACTGAGCTCACATGGTGGGGACAGCTAAGGAGACAGATGGGAAATGCCTCCCATGTCTCTGCATAGGAATAGGCTCCCCTTGGTGTAACAGTGAACAATGGTAGGACAGGTCAGCAACCTTGTTTAATGGATTTCCAGCCAGTCTGTGAATAAGTTTGAGACTGAAATCCCTTGCTCCTGTAGACAAAACCTTTCTTTTCTTGGAATTGCTCCCCCGAAGGACAAATCAGCAGCTGGGGATAAAGAGGACAACTGAGGAGATATGGCCAAGAGGCATGAAGGTGAAACTGCAGGGACCATGAGTGGGGAAGAGTGGTAGGTGTCAGAACCAAACAACAAGTGCCTGTCCAATATTAAACAATACCCCAATATCCCTCTGCCTTCCCAGTTGGCAGGAGGCACTACTCAACCAGGCAGGCTTTGTTTTTGGTCTTGGGCCAAAATGCATCAGTCAGCCAATAAGTGAGCGTTATAAACACGATCTACTGGACTAACTCTAGGATATATATTTTCAAAGTTCATATTTATAGTTTGCAAACTCTGTCTTTCAGATAGCAAGTCCTAGTAGCACCAGAAGCTGTTGAATATTCCAATCAAACACAAAATTAGAACAGGATTCTGTGCCACAAATACAAAGTAAAGCCATCTGCCAAATTTCTAAAATACCTCACCTAGAGATCTGGTAATTTCTCTTGTAGCATGAGCATAATATGCAGCTTGCCCCTAAAGAAGCAACCTCTGCTATATTTGGTAGATTTTATAGTAAATCTTAATCATTGAAGGACTATCCTCATGATATATGTTGATGTAAAGATGACAACTGGTCCAAGGTTTCCAGAGAAGGGACAACATTTTTCTATTATTTATTAGTTCATTTTAGGTCACTGGAGAGTTTCCAAAGACATCTTCCTTTTCTGTCTTATAAACCCTAAGAGTTAAGCAAGTATTCTCAAATAAGCACAATTTACAGTATGTCAGCTTAAAATAAAATCATAACACATTTCCAAATTGATAGAAATTGCATAGCACCAAATGAGAAATAGGGATTTTATCCTCTCATTTATACATGCTTGTCTCTCTGTCTATAAACATATGTTTGCACATACTGTGTATTGATAGATTAACATTACTTAACTCTGCATTTGCAACACTGTACTTAAAGTTGTGTCTGCATTTTTACTTCAGAGGTTTTTATCTCAGCTATAAAATATTCTCTCTAAGCCGAATCTTGGCAAAGACTGACAAGCTGCAAATTATTATTTTCTATTTAGAAAAATTAGGAGAAAATGTCAAGACAATAATCCCATTCTCTTCATAGTGTAAAAAGGCTGTGTGGACTGATCCAGAATGCATGTTAGTTGATAACTCAACCAGAGCCAAAAGAACAAATTTTCACTATTCTCAACTTGGCTCATTTTGCTGTGGGAGTGAAATTCTGCACCCCCTTAACCACTAATGTGCTCTGTGCTCTTTCTCTGTTTTTAGCAACTTAAGAGAAAACATCATTTCCTTAAACCATTTCCCAGTCATCTGTAAATGTTCATGATTAACAGCACTTCTATTCCAAATTTTAATGAAAAATGGCAGAACTGATTCAGAAAGTGGTAAGATCAGCCTGGGATTTCACTGTAAGTGCTGGCTGACGACACAGAAGCAGTGAAGACTGAATGCTAACAGATCTGATGGGATAGGAACATCACTCCAGCCAACAACTGCAGTTGATTTTAGAGGAACTTCATAAAAACTGTGGCAGGAGGAGAGATGTAGGATCATGTACAAAGCATTAGTTCTTCAACATTTCCCAAAAGCAGGTCCATTTCTCCCATTGTGTCCCATGCTATTTATAGCCCTTGCTACTGTGAAGAAGAGATGAGATTCATCCTTTACTATATCTACTCAAACTGCAATAGTCAATGAAGTTAAATTGTTTACTAACTTCCACATAAGCATTTCTGCCACCAGAGCTTGATTAGTTCAAAGGAAGCATCTTGGCTGAGAAGTTGATCATCATCATCATCAAGAGCAAAATGGAAATTTATTCTGGAGAGTGAAGAAAAATCCTGTTAAGTTTTAAGCAGCAATTTTGTGTCTCACAGGAATACCTTGTGCCAAAATATGTCACCCTTTGATAGAGCTTCTGCAAGCAGTCTTTCTGCAATAGCTGCACTTCAGTCCAAGATAACCAATAAAAAAATATGTGCATCCTATAGGATAAACTGTAGCTCCCTGAATGTCTAAGGTGGGGAAGTCTTCCATGAGACGCCAGTGAAAATCATTTGATTGTGCAAAAGGATGTGAGAGAACTATGTGATAGACTTCATCAGCCTTCACTGACTGAAGAAGTGCTGGGGCCTGTTTACCATCATTCTTGGGCTCTCTGTATTGAAGAGGGCAGAATGGCTGTTCAGGTATTCCCCTCTCACTTGTGTCACCTTCACCTAAGTGAAAAATAACAGAAGTCTGTTTAGGCTTAGCACATAGAAAGCATGAGGATAGACAGCAAATATCTAAAGCTGCCCCACATGAGCTGCTTGAGTTGGAAACTCAGATTTTCACAGTGTATTGACTGCACAAGACCAGAATGCACAGTGTTCTTACTGAGAAGTGAAGATCACTACAGGCCATGCTGTCTCCTGGCTGCCAAGGCACATCCTGAATTACCCTTCATAAATAGCTGTTATTTTCTCTTTTGCTTGCTCCCAGGATCTGTCAAAATGAATGTTGGAATAGACTGTAGGTAGGCTTAGTAAAATATTACTTATAAGTAAGAACAAGGTATGTTCTAGGTGAGCCCAAGTATTGATAGAAGAGAATTGCTTATTTAAGTAAATAACATTTCATCACCTTCCATAAAACATTTCATTCATCTTCATTTAACATCAAACCCTCAAATAAATCTATGTATCTAATGTATTTTAATTAAGCAGAGGACAGGTGAAGAGCTTTTCTTTCAACATCTCCAGTTGCACTCTGCTGCTCCAGTCAACAAAAGTGGAGCTGTAAAAACACGCCTTCATTATTAACACTAATTTTTACTTCATTTACATTTTTGTTCTCAGAGATTGGATTGTGGTACTGTGCATATAGGAAGGCACACCATTGGAATGAAGCAAACTCATTCATCCCAAGAGGTAGAACAGTTTTTTTCAATAGTATTTTTGTTTTCTCATACCTATCCAAGGGGTTTTAACTTTGCTGGTAAAAGGGGAAAGCAATTTCTCAGCACATGGATTATCTCACAGATTTGTTTCTTCTCTCCTCACTTTGTGATTGTCACTGCAAGCACTTCTGTGCAAACAATACCAGTTACTTCCACAGAAGAGACTTACAAGAAGTACACAATTTCAGAAGAGAGCTGGCACCATATCTTCAGGCATT
>NW_008692007.1:58340-61766 GCF_000695815.1 Acanthisitta chloris
ACAGTCAAAGAGTGATTTTAAGCTCCAAGTTCTTTAAAAACATAAGTTGCAGTAGTGAAGTCTGATCTACATGTGTAAAAGAACAGGCTGGTGTAGAGCACTGTTAATTTTAGTGCAGTTTTGTGTTCTGACCCAAAATGTTCATTCAACAGCCTCAGTTTGCAAGTCCAGGTCCTTTGACAAACTGCATAAAGAAATAAAAGCAGCCCCAAAGAAGTGCATTTCTGATGCAAAATATAACCTCCTTTTAAAAATGGTCATTGCTCTTACGTGGTAGTTTTGGAATGAAGAGTGCTTTTCCAGTTGAAACTGCAAAACAAATTAAAATCTTTGAAGTAGAATACTTTTTATATATCTATAACTATATATTTCTCCCTGGCACTTTTTCCTAAGTGATCATAAAACCTTTACATGTCATTGTACGACGACACCTCTAAGAGCAGAGTGGCCCCATGACACAATTCTGGCATGCTACTTCACTGAAATAATGCCCAATAAATTTAGATCATCAAGATAGTTTCCTGTATATAGCACTTGAGTTTCCCCTGGAGCTCTGATCCGTGAACTGACCCAGTCTAATCCTACTTAGTTTGGAGTTCAGAACATATGGAGTAGGTGGCATGCAGTCAGATGCTGGGGAGATAGAAATGTTCTATCTGTCATCAGACCCAGAAAATAGACACACTTCTCCCTTCCCTCTTGAATAAAACCAAATTTTACCCTGTAGGACTACAGGACACTATGTAAAATGTTTTATGTGTTTTGCATCTCATTATTTAGAAGAATCATTTTATGTCTCATTACCTCAAGGTAGCTGAGTATGTTACAACTTCTGATAGTAACTATCTCCAATTAAAAGGCAAAAAAGCAGCTCACAAAGGGATTGCAATAAACCTACATTTAGTTTTCTTTCCCAGGAAACTGCTAATTTTTTTATCCAGGAAAAAAAATTGTCATTTCAGTAAGTCAACATATTAGTGCACAAGAGGTGCAAAGATCTCCCATGCTTATAATTTACAAATTAGACATGACTATGTTCCCTTTTGACTATGCTTTTGGTTTTTTCCTGTCAGGTTTTTTTGCTGGTTTTTGGGTTTTTTTCATTCTGCATCATAACTCAGAAAATTCAGATCAAATTTTTCATTAAAGATTTATCCTGAGATGTGTAACTTAGGTATTCTCAGTCAACTTTATCTGCCTGTGTAGCCTTATGCTGGAAAGGTATCAGTTGTTCCAGAGTGATGCTGGTTGACTCCATAAATCATTCTCAGAAAATTTTCCATTATATCTTCTCACCAGGGTAGGCTCATCTGCAAGTGATTGACAACAACTCAGCATTCATTTGGCTTTTTTGATTTATTTAAATACATTCATTATTGCTCACATACCACAATGATGTGTATTAAAAATAGATGATACATAGCTAATCCTAGCAGTTCATAAAATTGAAAATTATTATGTGCTAACTTTGCTGCCATGAATAGTCTCATAATATGCTCATTGTGCCTTTTGGAACAACTGTGGAAAGATAGTTCAAAGTCCACCTCATAAAAAAGGATGTGGGTTTGAGTGTGGTAAAGAAAAGGCTAAAGGTGGGTGAAAGCTCTGTTTGCAACAGAACAGTGTTATCCTATCATCTCACAGCCACCCTGCTAGACCAACCTGTCAATCAATCAATCAATCAATCAATTGCTTAAGTTTCACCCACAAGAAACCATCACTAAACTCAGGTTATTTAGCACTTTATGTCCATTTAACCAACCATTATGACCTTGTAGGTAGTTTCAGTTATGCAAAATATATATACTACATTTAGCATACAAATAACAAAGGCAGGAAGTTAATCACTCTATTTATAAAACAAACCAGCCCCGATGTTAAGTGAATGGCTTTTGGCTATGGCTGAGCCAGGGAATGAAACATGTGCCTGGATTTGAGAGCATGAATCACTCAATGGATTTGAAAATATTCTGCAGGTGCCTGGAGTTCAGTGTGCTCTTGAGTTGGCTGATGGAGCAAGAACTCCATCGGTTATGAGGATACACAGAAAGGTGTTTGCCAGGTATATTTCAGGACTGTGTGCATGTAAGGACTGCGTGGCTGAAAATTGGAAGGGAAGAAGGAAGGAAGGAAGGAAAGAAGGGAGGAGGAAAGGAAGAAAGTAGGAAAGAAAGAAGGAAAGAATAAAAGAAGAAGAAGGAAGGAAGGAAGGAAGGAAGGAAGGGAAAGAAAGAAAGAAAGAAAGAAAGAAAGAAAGAAAGAAAGAAAGAAAGAAAGAAAGAAAGAAAGAAAGAAAGAAAGAAAGAAAGAAAGAAAGAAAGAAAGAAAGAAAGAAAGAAAGAAAGAAAGAAAGAAAGAAAGAAAGAAAGAAAGAAAGAAAGAAAGAAAGAAAGAAAGAAAGAGAATGTGAGAGAAAGAAAGAAAGAGAAAGAAAGAAAGGAAGAAAGGAAGGAAGGAAGGAAGGGAGGGAGGGAGGGAGGAAGAGAGGGAAGGAGGAAGAAAGAGAGAAAGAGAGAAAGAGAGAGAAAGAAAGAAAGAAAGAAAGAAAGAGACAGATCAGGAAAAGGAAGGTGACAAGATCTCTCCCTTGCTGTGAAATGAGCCCTTTGGAATGGGCTATGATGTCTCCCTGGGACCTGGGTTTGAGCAGCTTTGCATCACCTTGTCTTTTGGCTTCATCTCAGATGTGCTGAGCTCTGTACTGGATCTGCAATAGCAATTTACTTTTGGTAGCTTCTTTCCACAAGTTCACTTGACTGTGGCTCAGCAAACCACCCTAGCAGCACACCCTGGGGGGGATAGTGTGAGTGGACAAATATGTAGCTTGTTGCAAACTCACTGCAGCTTCCCATGGAACTAGAAGCAGGAAACAGCTATCCCTGAACTGCCTGCTGAGTGTGAAACAGCAAGTAAAAATACACAAGTGTGACTTCATGCAAAATTTTTCCTTAATATATATTTGATATAAATGATTCTAATATTTGACATTTTAAATTATTGTAATATTATTTATTATCTATATTTTATATAGATAAAATATCTGTTTCAGACCATATGAGAGAATAGTGGTAGATGTAATACAGAGGCTTCTTATGCAACCCCATTTAGCAAAAGAACTGTTAGTAATCTTTGCTGTGACTGAGGGAAGATGAGTAATTTCTTTAAAGTATGTGCAGGCAAGACTGTAAATGCCAAACATTTGGTACAGCACAGACAACCTGAACTCTAATGACCAAAACTTGTTGTGACTAAAGAAGATGGTGAAGCTCCCACAGACTTCTCCAGAGGCAAAAAAGCATTTTTATGAGCACAGGATTTAACCCAGGCATGTGCATGCACAAGGCAATGGAGCATGCAGCCATCACTGGTGAGTAAGCAAACAAAAGAAAGCCTCCTGAGCAAAATGTGTTTTAATTTGATATTTGT
>NW_008692007.1:61789-69021 GCF_000695815.1 Acanthisitta chloris
ATAAGTGTTAAAACAGAGGACAAAGGAGAATAGCAGACTAAGACTTGAGAGCTATTTGAGGTCTGGATGAAGTAAGTGGGAGAAAGCATTTCAGGGGAGGGCAAAAGAAAACTGGTGAAGACAAGAGCATGAACATAGTCTGGTCCATGTAGTACATGGGATACAAAACTGAGTAAGTCACTTGTGACACAGTGGACACCATGAAAGAATTAAAAGTCAGTGGGCTACAAAAATTTATAAATAAGGCACTTCTCTAACCAATATTTCCATTGCTGTTAACTGGCCTCACACTCCTGTATCTCCCAGAAAGCAAGAGTACTAAATAGTTAATGCTCTGAATAAAACATCTCTCCAGCCCACTTGTGATCAGTATGCACTGAAATGTGCCTGCTCAGACAATCCCTTTGACCTGAGGAACAGATAGTGCATTTATTAGCTCTGTGCTACTGTCCAGGGTAGAAAGGGTTCAGCTGCTTCTAGTTTAGGCAAAGTGATGCTTCTCACTCCCTGTTGCCTGACCTCAAACCCTATGCTAGCAAGACTTCCAGTTTTCCATTCCCTGGTAGCACTGATCTTCACGAAAAAAAGAAATTTATAAAATACTGCAGAAGTGAAGAAATCCAACAAAAACTAGATAGATCATGACTACATAACTTGATTGAGTTTTTGGGGGTACCATCATCCTCATGATTTGCTCCAAGGCACCAGAAGGAAACACACCAACTTCTCGTGCTGGAAGAAGTCTTCCATTAAGGCAGAGGGAGTGCTATTTTGCTGAACAGCACAAACCAACACAACAATAGTGTTTACAAAGAACTTCAGATGCTTTACAATAAATCTGGATGTGCTTAAAAATCCCATAAGGGTTTTAAAAAAAAATCGGAATGTGTTTTCTCAAGTAACTATTTAAAGCATATTAGAGTTTCTTTAATTGCATTGGGATTTTTCAAAGCATATCAGGGCAAAACAGTAGAGTATAGGCCCCAATATGCTAATTAATAGCTAGCTAGACCCCTGAAATAAACCTGCTACACTTCATTAATCAGACGGTAATTGAATTGGCACAGTACTTCTGTGCAAACTATATGTAGATTGAACTACCAGTCCTGCCAATGGAGAGGGTAACTTCCTCCACACTGGTATGTTTTTGGACAATGCATGAACATTTTTTCTGTGGGCAGTTAGCCTTTATAATACTTTTCTACATCAAAAAAACCATTACTGAACTCATTGAATTATTGCTCAAGCTGAGACACTTTTTAAGGTAAGTACTTTTCAATGACCACAAGTTCAGCTCAGTAGAAAAGAACAAATCAGAAGCAATACACTTTGCTTTGTCATCTAAAGACATCTGCCTATTAATGTTATTAGAAAATAATAGTGTTGAGCAGATGTTTCATTTACAACATTTATTTTCAACTGTATGAAAGCTAACTACCTGGGGATTTAACTGGCAAATAACGACTACTTTGCTTACAGAAAGTGAAAGAAGAAATTTTCCAACAGAACTGATGAAGTGGAATTTTGGATGTTCATTGTCTGTAGTCAGATCTGATAAAACTGTCCAGTAGATGGAAAGGAAACAGACAGGAAAAAAAACAACCTTTAAATTTAGAACATTTTTCTTATGAAATAACTACTGAGCATTCCTTCAGCTTTAGAAAAGAGGTCATACATTTGTGGTATGACATTGGACAAGTCAGGGTAATCAGCAGGTGCTCAAAGCTAGGTGTCAGTGGCATCTTCAACAGCACTGAGCTGTTTATTTCCAGTTTAAATCTCCTCTGATCTGCCGTTGCTTACCTGTCTTCTCTGCTATAGACTTCCGTGGGACTGTCTATGGTCTTCAAGTCAGATAACCATTTGAATTTATTCCTGAACTGGGTCCTTAGCATTTGGTCATTCTGAGGTTTTCAGTATCTTCTGCTAGATTGGTAATATTATGTCTCTATATTCTATATCTGCATTTCATTCATATCTTGGAGTGTTCAGCCAATTTTATTGGGAGTAAAATAAGACACTTTGTGATTGCAAACAAGCACACCAAGTTTCAGCTAGAAAGTAAGACAGAGAAATTTCTAAGCAAGCAAAAATTACCCTGGAAAATGAAAACACTTGAATTTTCTTTATTAACTCTAAGAATTGCAATGCACACCAGCTATGATGTGCCTCTGTGTGTGTGTGCATGAATGCACACAGGTACACACTGCATGTATTTCACAGTACCAAAACACTAAGTTCCTATGGTAAGATGCAATTAATAAGCAGCACAGGGGAATGGGATGATTTTAAAGATATATTTGTATTAATATACGCCTATCAAGGCAACAATAACAAATCAACATCACGTTAAAGGGGAGAAACAGCTGTGATAGTCACATTGTTTATCAGAGGAAGATACAGTTCTTTGATCTAAGAAAAACAAAGAAAATTACCTACTGTTTTTTCAACAAACAGTTTAAACCGATTAGATATTTTGAACTTTCATGCCTATTGAGGGAAACACTATCCTTAGAGTTGGCTTGTTAACAAAAACTAGTGTAACACTTTGGGGAATATATTCTCCAGCTATCTTATTTCTTCTAATCATTGTCCCCTTTCACTGGAGAATTTCCCATTATTCAGCAACATATGGACCAAACATTTCTTCAGTAATCATGTCTGAACAAAGTAATCATTCCCTCATTAACCAATTATTCCTCAGAATCAAATGAAACAAACATATTTGCTAAGACAATTTCCTTTAATAAACCCTATGGAACAGTACTTTGCCATACCCCATCCAAATAGTTTAATTCAAAGATCACAGTGTAGATGACAAAGAGGGATTCTTGTTTTACACTGGCAATAAGTGATCTCAGGAGCAAGGTTAGGGATGGAATTAATACCAGATTAAAGAAAACAGCAATGTTAAAAGGGCAGTAATTACTGGGTAAAAAATTAACCTTTTGTATTCCATCCCATCTCTTTCCTGTATGCTCAAAGAGCAGAGTTCAATCCTGTTCATTTTAAAGGAGCTTGAAGTGCAGGTGAAAAGAGAGGCTCTGAAAAGTCCACCAGTCTGTGCAATACTCAAACACATACACAACCACACTGGAGCAAATGTTTCAATGTTGGACAAGGAAATATACCATCATAATCAGTGACAGCTCAGACAAACTGTATCTGGTGAACATTTAAAGACTTCTGACTATTTGGATATCCAATTAGGCTGATAAAGAAAAATCTGATCTTGAGAACTCGAAGTAAAATTTATCAAGCAGGTATGTGTCTACTTGTATACCATAGTTTCTTTACCTCTTTCTCAGGTATAAGTCACTTCTGTCTTTGATAGCTTAGAAACTTCACTATGAGCCCAGAAAACTAACAATGTAATGTTATCCTAGGTTCTTTCTTTTTAGTACTGAAACAGATAGTTGTAAAATGAACAATGAGCTCTCTCTTTAAGATATAGGCAGGGTTTCAGCATTCTCCAGTTCTTTTGTTTCTTCATGCTGTTTTCAGAGAAAAGTACAATTTGAGAGTGTGCTGTAAGGCTAGTCAGTTGAAAAGCTAAAGTGTCTTTAGCTTTCACTTGGCTAAAACTTTCAGGGACTGAAAGCTCTGACAAATATCTTACAAAGCATTTTGAAAATCTCAAACTCTACTTAAATATTACTGCTATATCTTACTATACAGTTTGAAAATTTTAGGCTCTCTTTAAGTATTGCTATAATAAGTTATTTCTGATTTCCAGTCAGACTTGGAAGAGGAAACCCAGAGCAATCACACGAATCTCTCGCACATTCTATAGTGTAATTCTCTAGTTCAGCAGTAACTTGCAACTTGCATCTTAACAATACCACCCTCAGATCCTTCCTGAGGTTGAGATGCAGTTCACTGTGCATTTTTGTTCCTCACAGCAATGACTGTGTTACATGGAATTTTGATTTCTGCTACAATCGTCACCAAAGATTATCCTGTAAATCCAACAAATGTTAACAGTGTGTCCATTGGAGCATCTCTATTTCCCTGTCCTTCAGCTTGGTGGTTTGCTCAACTGTACTCGTTTTGTGTGGCCAGGTTTTGGCAGTGAGGGGACTTCAGGGGTGGCTTCTGTGAGAAGCTGCTGGAAGCTTCCCCATGTCCATCAGAGCCAATGCCAGTGGCTCCTGGATGGACTCATCACTGTGGCAAGGCTGAGTCAAACAGTGATGGTAGTAATGCCTCTGGGATAATATATTTAAGAAAGGAAAAAAGGTTTATTGGGCAGAAGGAATTCCAGCCAGAGAAGACATAAGTGAGAATAAGTGAGAGGAACAGCTGTGCAGACACCAAGGTCAGTGGAGAAGAGGAGGGAAGAGGTACTCCAGGTGCTGGAGCTGAGGATCCCCCATGGCCTGTGGTGAAGACCATGGTGAAACAGTTGTGCCCCTGCAGCCCATGGCAGTTAACAGGGTGCAGAGATCACCTGCAGCCCATGTAGAAGATCCATGCTGGAGCAGTTGGGTTCCTGAAGGAGGCTGTGAACCCATGGGGAATCCTAGCTGGAACAAGTTACTAGCAGGGACTTGTGGACCTGTGGACAGAGGAGTCCCATGCAGGAGCAGGGTTCCTGATAGGACTTGTGATCCTGTTGGGGGGACCTGTGCTGGGGCTGTCCCTGAGGGCTCTGTGAAGAGTGGCCCACGTTGCATCAGTTCGTGGAGAACTGCCACTTGTGGGAGAATTCATGTTGAAGAAGTTCATGGAGAGCTGTCTCCTGTGGGATGGACTCAACACTGAAGCAGGGGAAGGACTTTTCTCCCTGAGAGCAGTGGCAGAAACAATATGTGATGAACTGACCTTAGCCCCCACTCCCTGTGCCACTGATGGGGAGGAGGTAGATTTGGGAAGGAGGGACAGGTGGAGGAAACATGATTTTGAGGTCTGCTTTATTTTCTCATTATCCTGCTCTGATCTTGTTAATAACAAAATCACTTAATTTCCCCAAGTTGAGTCTGTTTTCGCTGTGAGTGATCTCTCCCTGTTCTTATCTCAACCCATGGACCTTTCATTATATTTTTCCCTCCCCTGTCCATTTGTGGAGGGGAGTGAGAGCAGCTTTGGTGGGTGCCTGGTATGCAGCCAATGTCAATCCACTACACCAACCCAGCAAGCTAGCTATAAACAAGGTCATTGGACAGCAGTTGTAGCCCATCTGAAAATATAAAATTCAACATATACTGCAAAATTTGAACTAGAAGCTGGGGAAAATACTCTGTCGGCCTGTGCTCAACCTGGTGTAACTATCTGTCTCTTCACAGTTTAGAAGTCCAGAGTTATGTTGCCCCTACATGTTAATTCATTTGCTGAAGCAAAACTTTCTGAACTCTAGTGCAGATTATGCATGCAGGAGACATTACTTACAAAAAAGAAGTATGCTGATTATAATTAACCCATGATTATGTCCTTATTCAAACTAAAAATTAGCTCACAGTTGGGACAGATATGCCAAGAATACCTTCAAAATTGTCATTCACATACCCAAATGACCTGTCTTGTTCAGATCATCTTTATGGTAGTGTAAGGGTGCTGTTTTTATAACTCTTACACTAATTTTGTTTCTCTGTCTATAAATCAGAAGTCTCAACAAGTTAGTCATTCACAAGTGTCTGTAAGACTGAGATCTGCACAAACTAGAGGTGACAGCTGTCAGTCTATTGTGAAAAACTTTCTAAAAAGTTTTATTTGTTACCCCTTGTGCTGAGGATCTGGACACTTCAGATAGGGCTGTGATGTTCAGTCTGTAATTTTCTGAATATTGGCATAAAATCACAAGCCAATTCACAGTTCTCATGCTCAAGGGATTCTGAGATGAAATCACCACAAGTAAACAGCCACCACATAATTTTTAAAAAAAATAAAACCCATTCACTTTCATTTCTGGATTTGGTCTCAAGGTAATAAATACAATAATCAGTTCTCTTTATATTTAGAGGTATTTCACTCACTTTATTATAGTGTTGTCTACCAGAGTTGCAATGGTTCAGTTTCAGCCGTCATTTCTATGACAAACAAATGACTAGCCTTTAAGAATGCACTGAAGGATGAAATCTGGCAAACATGGCATCTGCATGAAAACAAATTCTCCCCTTTTAAAATAAGAAAAACATTAGAATGCTTTTTTAAATTATTATTATTATTATTTTGCTCTAGAGGTTTTTGAAATAGAGAACGACCGAAAAAGCTTCGGGAGATTCATTCATTCACTCCTACATGACATTCTTGTCTATAAATTGGAGAGACATGGATTTGATGGGTGGACCACTCAGTGGATAAAGAACTGGTTGGACGGTTGCATGCAGAGAGTTGTGGTGAGTGGCTCATTGTCCATGTGGAGGCCAATGACAAGTGATGCCCCTCAGGGGTCTGTGCTGGGGACGACACTGTTCAACATCTTTATTGGTGACATGGACAGTGGATTGAGTGCACCCTCAGCAAGTTCTCTGATGACACCAAGCTGTGTGGGGCAGTCACAGCTGGAGGGAAGGGATGGGACATCCAGTGAGACCTTGCAGGCTTGAGAGGTGGAACAATGCAAACCTCATGAAATTCAACAAAATGAGGTGCAAAGTCCAATATCTGGGTCATGGCAATCCCAGGCACAGCTACAGGTTGGGTGGGGAAGTAATTGAGATTAGCACTGAGGAGAAAGTCTTGGGCATGATGGTTGATGAGAAACTCAACATGACATGGCAGTGTGTGCTTGCAGCCCAGAAAGCCAACTAAATCCTGAGCTGCATCAAAAGGAGTGTGGGCAGCAGGTCAAAAGAGGTGATTCTTCCCCTCTACTCTGCTCTCCTGAGACCCACCTGGAATACTGCACACAGTTCTGGTGTCCTCAGCATAAGAAAGACGTGGAACTGTTGGAGCAAGTCCAGAGGAGGCCACAAAGTTGCTAAGAGGACTGAAGCATCTCCCCTATGAAGACAGGCTGAAGAAGCTGGGTCTGTTCAGCCTGGAGAAGAGAAGGTTGTGTGGAGACATCTTTGCAGCCTTCCAGGATCTGAAGGGGCTACAGTGGGGCTATAGAGGGACTCTGTGTTAGGAGCTGCAGTGTAAGGCAGTTACAAGACAAGGGGCAATGGGGACAAACTGAAAGGGGGAAATTTAGATTATATGCCAGCAAAACGTTTTTTTCGGTGAGGGTGGTGAGAGACTGGCACAGGCTGCCCAGGGAGGCTGGGGGTGCCCCCAACCCCGCACGGTTT
>NW_008692007.1:69063-82465 GCF_000695815.1 Acanthisitta chloris
TAGTGAGGAGGTGTCCCTGCCCAGGGCAGGGGTTGGGGACTAGGTGATCTGTAAGGTCCATTCCAACCCCTTAATATTCTATGATTCTATAACTCTTTCTATGCAATTTCTATTATGTAATATAGTACATAGGAAGTGACACCTCTGTGTCTTTCTGGCAAAACATTAAATTATATAACATCTTAATACACACCCATTACTTTGTTTTGCAAAGTGATTAGGCAGTAAGCAAAGACACTTTATGTCACTAGCAAAGTGTGTTACTTACACAAATTTTGGATCACTGTAATAATGTAATGCTTTCACTCTTCCCAAGCAAATGTTGCCATTAATGAAAACTTTTAGCCACTTGCTTCCACACAAAAAAATGGCAGCATGTTCAGTACAAGCCAAAGCAAACCAAACCAAGCCCCTCAACAGACAGGAATTGCCTATGAAGTGTTGACATTACATATATTACATACATATTACTTTGACATCCATAAGTTATGCAGCTCCTATTATATGTTTTTCCATTATTATTATCCCAGAGTTTTTATCATAGAATCATAGAATTTAGGGGTTGGAATGGACCTTACAGATCACCTAGCCCCAATCCCCTGCCCTGGGCAGGGACACCTCCTCACTAGATCAGGTTGCTCAAGGTCTAATCCAGTCTGGCCTTGAACACTGCCAGGGTTGGGGCAGTCACAGCCTCCCTGGGCAACCTGTGCCAGTGTCTCACCATCCTTATAGTAATAAACTTTTTCTCACCAGATGCATAACCTACACATTAGGTGTCCTGAAGAGTACAATTTAATGATAATTTAAAGTGACTTGGCATACATTTCTAAAAACTGATTATGTTGATGACCTGGGAGTTTAAAGTTTCCCCCATGTAGGAAAGTCTGTCACAGCTCTAGGAATATCATTATGGTCTCTCTAAAGAACCACCTGGACATTAAGGAGCTATCCACTGCACTCCTCTGCACACTTACTACATGTTCCTACTAAGATTTTTGCTTTAATTGTCCTATTACACTCTGTTTGAGAAGCTCTACTGTTTGCCAGCTAAGTGCCTCAACAACTCTGTAAATGCTGTCTTATCTGCCAATTGAGCATGTGACACTTGAACAAGCAATTCTTCCTTCCTCCTCCCCCACTTTTGCTCAAAGTATTTGGCCTTTGCTATACAAACTTCATAATGTTACAATATCAGTTATTCTTCTTACAAGTATTTTTCTAATTAATAGTATTTTTGTACAGTCTTTATTAGTACATTTTTTTTTTTTGAGAGGTACCAAATATAGCTGTACTTTTTCACAATACATCCCATATTTAAGCACATCTTTAATTTGATGATATTAGCATGGTCAGCCCCTAAGACAACATTAAGTTGGTTCTGTTTTGTTTCAGTGACTGGTAAGATCATCTTTTGAACTTGGGTTTGGATTATTTTTTGGAGGATGTGGGACGTGTTTGTTTTTTCTCTCCATCCTAAAAAGAAGAGAGGGCAGGTGTGTCCACAACACAAATAGCAGAGAATGGGAGGCAAGAAGGAGTGTGGGAGCAGGTCTGCAGGGTGAAAAGCAGTGCCAGGTGATGTCTCTTGCTTGGCCCCAGAAGCACTGTGTTTGGAAAGGAAAGACAATATAACTGAGCTACTAAGCCCCCTCTCATTGCAAGGCTAATTAGCTTAAGTGGTTTGCCAAGTAAATGCAATATTACTGCTTTTGGAGCTAGCTCAGTTAGATACTATTTTTGGAGGCCTCTCCATGTTAATTAAACATATTTCACTGCATGTTGTGAACATGCCATTAACTTCTCTTCTATTTCTAATTAATGAAGAACCTTGACCATAGCGATGCAACGTTATATTAAAACTTTATCTTTTGTCCTATAAACAGATATGTTACACAAATTAAATAAATAAAGCTATGCACAGGAATTTATCAGCCATTTCTAAGGAAGCTTAAAAGCTTTCATTGCTGGAGGACAGCTAAAAAACCCAACAAACAACCAACCAAAAATCTCATGTAGCCCTCTGCCCAGCAATCAAAGTCATCTTCCTTTTTCTCTAAGGAAGTCTGAACACAGCTGCTAGACTAGTCCCAACACCTAATGAGAATTCAGAGTAGGGTGCTTTAAGGAAGAACTTATTTCAGTTTGTTTCAGGCAATTGGTTTCAGGTGATAGCATAATAACCTGTGCAGAAGCTTCTGCCAGGGGCTCCTTGTGGATACAAACACTATATTGCTGACACTTTTCCAAATAGATTTTGAATGCTCCAGCATTGGAGCAGAGTTCAGCTACATAATCCACTTTTTGATGATCCTATCTAGTAAGGTGTCTCTGCCAGGATTATACTGACTAACAGGCTAGTGGCCAAGGTCAACACGTGGTGCACCTTTCTATTTCTATCATAAACTGGGATTCAATTGAAGGTCTGTGCTGAGGAAGCCCAGCCTACTCTGTTTGTAGTGATGTCTCCTTATCAGGGCATCACAGAAAATTATGGTGTAGACAACATTAAAAAAAAGGCACTGAGAAAAATTAAGCTTGAAATATCAGATTATTTATCACCTTACTGAAGGACCAGTGTGTTCTAGAGGTAGAGAAACACTCTAAGGGGTGAGATAAGAGGTAAAACCTGCTTGGCATGGCTGATCTTGCTGCTCCAGGGCTTGGAGGGACAAACTCCACGTCCTTGTCATACAGAATCATTCCCTGCTTCCACTGTTCACTCTAACACAAGGATTTTCAATTTTCATTTTAAAGTCAGGCTGCAGTCTTTAATATTTGCTCCTTTTGCATATGTTGCAGGTACACTTAGTTCTTGACACCAAACCCTGTGTGCTTCTCACTTTCAACTTGCCCATATATATGGGTTTTGGCAAGTAATTTTAGAAATTCTCCTTGTTAAACAGCAGTGAGGGACTGTGTAAAGATTTTCTTTGCCTTAAGTAGTCAAGAAACAAACCTAAAGCAACAGGTACTTCAGCAAAAAGGCTTTGGACAGCACTGCCTGGGCTCATTTCTCCATCCTACTGCCAAAGGCTGTGAGCTAGCCAAGGCAGCATGTAATGGCAAAGATCTCCCCTGTCCCTCTGCTTCAGGTTGTGCCCAAGCATATCAGAGCAAAGCTGCAGCAAAGGTAGCTTTGCACTAACACAAAGGGCTAAGAATAGGGTGACTGATACTTGGCCTTGTTTTTAACATGCTATGGACAAATGGACATATTTGTTCTGTGTGATTTTATTATTGCTAGTCCTTTTCTATGGCACACTAAAGTTCTTGTGTAACTGGGAGAAAAACATTGGAGACAGATGAATTATTTCATTGTTTGTGAGCACTGTGCTGGAGAAACAATATGCTTATTACCAGAAAGATTCCTTTGCTGGTAGCCCTTTACTTGGACACACTCATTTATCAAAATAGCATCCATAGCCATTCTTCACATTGTTCTTTCCTATAAGCATTTTCAGGATAGTTTGCCTCTACTTTATTTATCTGGAAAGTCTTTAAATATTTGACCTAGTAAGAAAAAAACCCCACTATGCTCTGACTGACATTCTGTCACAAAATTTTGTCTGGGAGTTTTTTTTAGAACCACACACACAAGCTTATCATATATGTGGGGAATATTTTCATCAGCAATATTGTGCCTAAAAATGATAAATTTTTCTTTACCTTTTCTTTTCCTGAAAGTGTCCAAATGCTGACAGAATATAAGGACTTGAAAGATCTGAGACTTCCAGGAGAGAAGTTTGTTCCTTTTTTTTACATGATATCAAATGAATTTTGTAGAAAAATAAAGAAGATATTTTTGATCAGGTTTTTTTTTTTCTATGTGTGATTGATTTGGGTAATATATAAAGAATATATTTTTACTTGTCAAGCAATTTGAAAGTTTACAAAACCAAAACATTGCATTTTGAAAGCGTTAAACCAGAATATTTCAACCTTAGTGAAATATTTTTTTTCCTGAAATCAAATTTTGATAGAAATAAACTTGCTTTATTGGAAATGCTCTATGCTGATTAAATAGAAATTTTCAATAGAAAATAAACAAGCAAGAGCTCTGCTAGGAAACACATTTCCAAATCTAGTCACTGTATATTTGCAGAGAGCCTTATCCTAGCTACAATGGATGTGGTCAGGTCCTGATGTGATTCATCCAGACTGAGTTTTCACTATCCTTGAGTGCCCTCAGACTGTAGAGTTTGCTACCAGTTCAAGTGAATTGCATTTCAATCACGAGAAGGTTCATAGAAAGTGATCATAGAAGAGGCATAAACACAACAACCCATTTCTAAAACTGAAGTGAATATTCATCTCCCTCTTTTTTTTTTTCTGCAATACTCATTCAACTTCATAAAATATTCACTGTTCATAAATAAATCAGTGCACCTTAGAGCTACAAATACATTAACTAAGTTTAGTTTTCTGTCACTGGGGCTAATTTTAGAGTTGTGTGAAAACAATTAAAATGTTTTCACAAAAAATTTGGTCTGTAGATTTCCATTTTCTTACTGGCAATGCCTCATCTGCAGAACAGACTTTCCTCTGCTCACTCTGTTTACTGGTTCGCAAAATTTTTTTATTATTAAATGAAAGCAAGCAAGGTAGCTCTTTCAATGCCTTCCAGCTGAGTACCTAAAGGGAGGAAAATAAAACTGGAAGCAACTGTGTTAGTTTTAGGACTGTTTATGTGTTAGATTTCTCCTCCTCCTCTCTGCTCAAGTTCCTCCTCCCAAGACCAGCCCAGTGAACTTGACTGCAAACTCCTGAGCCAGGTGTCAACAAAAATGCTTTTCCACAGGTTCCCATATGGCAGTAACATGTCACTGGCATCAGGATTTTAATCATTACTGCTCAATGGAAATATTTTGCTTAAGTCAGTCCACCTAAACCATAACAAGAAAATGCAGGACAAAAGCACTATGTTTTTTCAGTGGCAGGCTAAATTTAGAGCTTTGTGAAAATGAACATGCCAAAGAAAACCAGAAAAAAAAAAGCCTCAGGATTCTGGTCACAAGAAAAAGATTCATCTCCATCCAGCATTAGCAGCAGGACTGATGAAATAAAAAGAAGACAAGACACTTCTTGGTGCACACATGGCACTACATACACTAAATGTTATGTTAGAACTGCTCTGCCATTGGATTCCCAGGGGGTACAGAAGTATATCAGATCCTGACAGGCTATGGAATCCCAAAGTCCTACCAGTCAGTATGATGACTCATTAAATGTGCTACCAAAAATTGTTAAATTCACACAGGAATCTTCTTTTACAGAACTTCTAACTTGCTCCTCAACCATCGCACGTCTCACTGCTCACAGCTGAAGTGTTACACTCTCAAACTTGCAGGCTTACACAGTCAGTCCCTGCACTGAAAATGCCAGAAGGAAAACATATTCTGTACCCCATGTACCCTGCCATTGGCCAAATTGGTCTCTCCACTTTTATGAATCCTCAGTCTGGAGTAAGTATGGCCTTTTTTTTTTCTAACTTATATACTATCTTATCAGCAGAACTACGCTAGAAAGCAATATACATCAAACCTGTAGCTAAGCATCCTCAAGTTCTATGTAAGTTTATGCAGTGATTACATTCTGGAATAGAAAGTCTACTCTGAAGCCCATGCAACAAGCTCTCAGCTAAATCAGTGAAAAAAATGAAAAAAAAAAAAAAGACTAAGAAAACATTTGTATTCTTCACTAAGGTATTCTGAGTAGAACTGGGAACTATTGGGATAAATGTTTCCTAACCACCTTAATGGGTTAACTGGCTCTACTGAGGGCAAAGGAACCTGGCAGATTTTCACCAGCTGAGAGTGTATGCCAAAGTTTCCTGATTTTTTTTTTATATTCTGGCACAATCCTGTGTTCCTTTGGTATTTGTCTATTCCTGGCATATGTCCCCCATTCCTTTTATGAACAATAAATCAAAGAAAACACGTAATTCTTCTGAAGTGTCTACCTCTCAATAAATTATCCTCCTATTCTCTTTGAGTTGCTGCCGTCTCCTTCACTGACCTCCCATTCCTTAGACACTTGAAAAAATGCCTTAATATATATGTAAACTTTTCTCTGATCCTTATTTAATTTTCCACCTTTTCTTTCCTCATAATTTTTGGTGAAATTCATTCTTTAATACTCCCAGCTCTCTCTCATACCTGGGTGTTTTATACGTCACATATGCCTGTGTCTCAACCCCTAATTACTTTTTCACATCTTTATTTATCCACATTGACCTTTTTTACTTCCTAGTGTATATATTGCTGGATGGGACACGTCACCCTTGGTCCACATTAATTTATCATTGCACATTTTTCATTTCCCTTCTGTGGCCTTTGTATAAAATTCAATTACTTTATTCCATTGGATTTCACCCAAATCTTACCATATGTTTTGAAATTTCTTCATCTGAATTTCAGCAACTTATCACCAACCATTTAGCTCTGACTTTATTATTAATGATCAAATCTGGGTTCCAAATATGTAACCAGTTACACATATTCAGATGCACACAAGTTTTCTTTCCAAAGGTCCATACTGTGCAGCAGGCTGGGAGCCCTGTCAATGGAGCTGTACACCTATTCAGACTCACACACAGTTGGAGAACTGAGGTCCTGCTGCATTTGGGCTTTTTGCCAAGTTTTCCCTGGGCATATTCTGGAATTTGATCAACACAGAGGACTTATTCATAGGCGAATAGTGTGTTTAATTAATTTCACTTCCTATTCTGCTCAGGAATATAGCATTTTTTATTAGTTAACTCCGTTTACGTTTATGAAATATACTCACTGTCCTCTCAAACATAGCCAAACATTTTATGTCTTTGGATTTCTGTTTAGGTTGTAGAGTCGAACAGTGAGCAGTCATGAGATGGCTGGCACCATTTCTGTGTTTCTTTTGGATGGATGTGACCCTTGTGATTGGTCTTCCCAGTATAGGCACTCTGCAGCAGCTGCTTTTCAAAGTCTTTTTCCATAAAGAGTGGTGCCAGTAAGACTAAACCAGACTCACAGAGTTCAAGCAGAGAGAGGATGCAAACACAGCCAAATGAATTTACTACGAAAATGTAAATGAATAATCACCAAAAATTATTTGCAACAAGAGTTTTTCAGTATTATTGATAGTGACTGAGGAGTTGACCATTATGGCAGCACTTGTACAAACCCATTTTGCAGGTCAACTGAAATGATTCTTTTCCAAATTCCTGGCCAAACTGAAAAATGCATAAATATTGTTTCTGTTTGCTCTATAGCTATTCTTCCAGCTAGAGATAAATTCAAAGTGTATGAAAGACAGGTACTGTCATTTCCTGGGACAGAAAAGTCACGAGTAGCAGCAACCTGCTGACTAAGTATTAATGCAGAAACAGGGCAGCTGGTCTGGGATCTGGAGCAACTCTCACCTGGCAAAAAAACCCAAACTTTATTTTTGGGACAGATTGCATGTTATTATTGCCCACAGCTGAGAAAAATCTGCGGAAAACCAGCTAAAGAATACTGAAAATCAGCCGTAAGATGACACAAATGGGGCATGCAGAACGTAAGGTATACGGATTCAGGATTTATTTTGTGTAACTTGCTTAGCTGATACCTATACCCAGTCACAGAACTCAATACATTTAGCTTTGAGAGGCTTCGTCATTGCCATCTCTGTTTCCTACGGTCTTAACTTCTCAACCTGTTGCTTCATCTCAACTCCTAAGGTCTCTGGCATGGTGCTGCAACTTCTGGTACAACAGGAAGCCCTTGGTAAGCAGAGCTCCACAGGGTGCTTCATGCAGAGAAGTAATGCTGGATTAAATTCTATGTGTAAAATCTAGCAGAGCTCTGGAAGAATCCAACAGCGGTAGGGCTTATGCAGAGGCAGAGGAAGTTGCAACACCCGTGTAAGATGTGACACTTCCAGAGGCTTTGGCAGGGCTCTGCTCTGAGTATCTGCTCCACAGATGCAAATGCACAGCACATGCTTCTCTGTAGAGCTGTTAGCCACTGTCTTGCCACAGTGGATGAAGGCAGTTATTAGGCAGAAAGGATCACTTCACAAGACACTCATCAGTTGCAAGGAAACACCGTCTCATCGTATGGAATCTTTTTTTGTCTGCACACCTATGTGCTGAGAAGCAGACACAGCCTCAAACACCCAGGATATACAGATCCTGAAACAGAGTTTCAAGGAAGCTCTTATTTGTGCATTTCAGTGCTTGTTAATCATATTCATTCACATTCCTAGCAGGCATATGGGGAGAGTCTATACAGAAGCCAGCCAAGAGGAAGAAGCAACTAAAATAAACAGATGGGTGGACAGGGAGGAAATAATATTAAGTAGTTAAACACATAATATACTGTCTGGAGAGAAAAATAAAAGGGCTAAGAAAAAATATCAGGCAAGAACCCTTCTCTCCTTCCTTACAACACACACGGAGCAAGTGATAAGGGCTTTTGGGGAAAATTGTTAAGTGTCTGTAAACAAATAGAGACATTTTAAAAATTAATATAAGGGACCTAGCAGCACATGCAGAGGGGTCAGACTCCATTTTGTGTTGCCCTGGAATAAATAAAAATACTGGCTTTCAGTGAGGTTCTTCTAGATTTACACTAATATAATTGAAAGCAGAATCTGGCCCAGAAAGTGGATTATTGAATTTAACCAAAACATTATGATGAAGCGAAAAATCAGCAGAGGCTAAAATAGTGATGGATATAAACTCCAGCTGGTCAAATAATGAAAAACACATTCATGAAGATATGACTCAAATATGATTTTTTTGCTACCAGTGAATTCACTCTCTTCATTACTCTCCTAGTTTCTTATTCAAAAGTTTAGTCATCTAGTTGTGGTGAAGAAACAATATCATGTGAAAACTGTAAATGTAGTAAACAATTCCCCAAATGAACCATCTGAACTGCACAGGAAAAAATGAAGTATTCATTATCAGCATTCACTAGAGTGCAAGGGAAGTAACTCACAAGGAGACAAAAAATACTTTGCCTCTGTCATTCCTCTGTTACTCCTCAGCTAGCTCTGGTGTGAGCATTCTCTCAGTAGGTGCAGGACTTCACCAGCAAAAGATGAATAAGACAGATCTTTAACTTAAAATCTTCTTGATGACGAACACATATAAAAAAATACCACAACGTGGATGTTGGGAAATCCTCAGTATCATTAAGACTAGTCACAGCTATGGTGGCAACAGTGCAGGGACAAGACTATTTGGTATTGGATTAATTCCACTTCCAGTTCAGCAAAACTCCCTTCCTAGCATACAGAGCTTGCAATAATACTTGTCACAGGATAAAGAAGAATGTTGAAGCACTGGTAACCACAGGACAGAAGCATAAAAAATCCAGTGTCTGGACTGGATCCAACCTGCCTGGAATAATTTGAATTTACAGAATTTCACGTTAGATTTTAAATGCATGTCTTTAGTCTGCGTAGCTGTGGAGTAAAAGGAGATGTTCCCTTAGCAGAAACCAGTAAGCATTGCCTTCCTGTCTGTCAGAGAGAGAAAAACTAAGAGGGACATGAAGAAAAACTGAAAAGAGCAAACCAAGCATGTCTTGAAAAATACCCACAGAGCTACCATTCACTTAGATCCTGCTGCACAATGGTAGCTTCGTGGCTGTGCCCATGAAAGCAGAAAGTATGCCTTTTTTTTGAAAGAGGATGTCATTCTGCTGCTTAGATGCAAGAAGAAAAAAAACCACAATGCAGCTCTGCTCTCTACCTTTCCCAAGCAGAGCAGATATTCCAGGCTCTTAGCCTCCTAGAAGGTTTTTTTGAGCACATGGTACTTCCCTTTTCAGTCCTGCTGCCTTCTCTCCCATCCCTAAGGAGGAGAAAACTATTTTGGACCAAGTGAGTTTTAGATATGTGCAAACCCCAGTGATTCAGTGAATCGAATGTTCATCTTTTAGGATTTGGACAAGATAGAGGAAATACCATAACTTAAATGAGCAGACACAAAGTCTATCTTCCTAGACTCACTAGGGATAATATTCTATACTTTTATTCTCTGTGAGATTGTCTTCTCTTCCTCCATCCCTTCCCCCAAGAAACATGGATAATCTACCCATTCTCCCAAATGTTCCCATCTAGAGAACACAGCTGTAGGTACTGGAAATGCAACAGTTTGTTTGTTGTTGGATTTTTTTTATTCTGAAATGCAAAAAGAAGTATAAAGGAAGGGGAGGAGCTGGGGGTTTTTTTAAATTCTGAAATGCAAAAGGAAGTATAAAGGAAGGGGAGGAGCTGGGAGCCTATTATTGTCTTTCAGAGGTGCAGAAAAGTCTGAGGGGACTCTCATTTATGGAGAGACAATGATTTTATTTTTCTGTAGTGCATGAGGGGAGTGGAGAGGGAATTCTGTAAAAGAAAAAAAACAAAAAAAAACCCAAAGAGCCTGCTCTGAGGCTGCTTGTCTGGGAATTACTTTGGGTTGCTGCTGGGAGCGAGGAAAAGATATCCAGAGGTGGAGAAAATGGCAATGATAAACCACAGGTTCTTGTGAAGAGAGGGAACAGAGTGCAGTGAAGCAGAAAGTGTGCTGTGCTGCTCAGGCTGAGCTGTGCTAGTGCCATGCGAACTTCCTAAAGCCAGGAGCTAGAAATTCAGCTGAATCTTCACGTTTCTTTCTTAGGACACAGGTGTAGCTACAGAGTTACTCTGCCCTGCTGCCTGCTATCATTTCCAAGTCTCTAAAGCCAGAAAGAAAGAGTTTCAAATCATTTCAGTTATAAGCAAATAATAACTTTAAGTGAAGGTATGCAGGTTTCATTCTCAGTTCATAACAAGCTCCTCTAACTCACAGGATTTAAATCATTTACCACCAGTAGTTTCCACCTTTCCACTAAGAGCAGTGACTTTTTTTTCCCTATTCAGATCAGCTATTTTTTTTGCAAAAGAGAATCTTTTGTAGACTTGCAGGTTTACAGCCTTAGAGTCTGTGAATTATGGTATTTTTGCAAAAGACAACCTTTTGTAGACTTGCAGGTTTACAACCTTAGAGTCTGTGAATTATGGTATTTTCCACAAGCCATTTAGAGCTGCACTTGAGGGTTAAAAAGATGTACCCAGAATTTTATGCTGCCTGCATTATCCCTCAGAAGATAGGCACAACTCACACTAAATTCAGGATTAGATTTAGAAATGAACATTTCTTATCGTTCTTCATATGAAATGTTAGATTGTTTTCTGCCCTGAAAGCAGGTACCTGAAATTTCCTAGCTTGCAGGTTCTCCCAGGAAAGGAATGTCATGCTGTGCTCTCCATTTTTGGACCAGGTATTGTCATATTCTGTCCAAAGTGCTCATATGAATTCCTTATTTCGGAGTGAGCAACTCTTCACTTGCACAAGAGTAGAATGGATGCCAAACTGGATTTTCTTTTCTAGAAGTTTTACTCACAGATCTGAAGAATTTCCTCGATATTTTTTTCATAAAAGAGAAGACGTTATCCAGTACTGGGAAGATCCCCATACTCTGTGTTTGTATTGAACTGCCACTTGTAAGAATTATGCAGACACATCTGTAGAAAAAATGTAGTTCTTCAACTGTGTTCAGAAAACATGGGGATAGCTTTTCGTTATTATTATTGGTCTGAAAAGCATTAGTATTGACTTACAGATGGTCACCTACGCTGGAAGCTTATGAAAGAATCTTAAATTGTGGAAAGATTATTCTAAATTTAGGGAAACATCAACTCCCTAATGCTAAAGGTGGAGTCATGCTGCTAAACATATTAGTATTTCTTAATTCAAACACCTGTTCTGCCTGAAAGATACATAAAAAAGCTCTTATTTATTGCTTGCATCTCCATTTCAGATTTAATCTCACTATAAATTCATCTCATGTTAATTTATGTGCAAACAAAGACACACACATTTTAAATATCCGAAATGCTGGAAATAAACTTATTTTTAATTTTGTGCTTGTTTTCCATTTGTCAACCAGCAAATGAAAGGACTGAATAAATCATGCACTAATTGCCAGCGGTGCTAAATTTAGTGTGAGATCTGGAATCCTTTTGATCAAAACCGCTGAATATGAAATCGTCCTCAGCTCTCTAGGCAACTTTATCCGCCTTTCTATTCTCCATCTGTCAGTCACCTGGGAATTTGTGAACTATTCCATATGTCAGGCTTGTCAATCACAATGGAATGTGGGAACTATCTGCCTACTGCATAGGAATTCTTGTTAAAAATTAATCTGCATTAAACTAGATGTTCTATATTTTGAATACCGTATTGTTTAGTGTTGCTAAACATTTTTACCTATATAAGGTTAATGAGAAATTATATTTGACATGATTATTTGGAAATGTTTTTGTAAGTTATTTTTAATTTACACACAGATTTTTTATTTTTTTTCACAAGTTCTGGAAGACTTGGGAAATGTTGGTTTTAACACCTATTTCAGTTGTTCTGAGTTTTGTCGGTCTCAGGGTCTGGAATTTGAGATTTTTTTGCTCAGCCCAAAGGTGATTTGTGTTTCTAAAGAGGGGCAAGGAAGTTTGTTGCAGCCACCTCTGCCTGGATAAATTTAGAGGGAAAAATATATTCTCTCCAGTCTCCTCCCATGTGCTTCATTAGAACTTGTTGAAGAACTGAACCCAGAAACTTTAAATGTATTATCTATGTTAACAAAATAAAAACAAGGACATGGACAGTTGTTTCTCCAAATGATAAATTTTGGGAACTTCTACTTTGACATAAGAAATCTCTCATTTAGAAATTCTGTTTGCTTTCCCTGTATTTTCTTAAGGAATTATTTTAACACAGCTTCTGTTACAATGTGGTGAGTTACAAATTTATCTATTGAATCTGCTGCTGTTAATAATGCGGGAACACCTCTTCAATTCCATTGAATTCGTGTCATTTTAAATTGAATTAGTGCTAGTCATCTGCTGTTAATAATGTGGGAACACCAATTCAATTCAATTGAATTCGTATCATTTTAAATTGAATTAGTGCTAGTCAACTGCAATTTTCTAAAGAAAATTAAAAGCATATCACAACATCAAATGGTCTTTGCAATAAATATTCCAAACATTTGGATTCATGGTTGTGCTGTTGCATTATATGCAGTTGGGTTTGGTGGGGAAGGAACACCCTACTGTGCAGCTCCAATGGTGACTTCTTCTCTTACTCCATCCCTTCCCCTCTTTGCACTGCTTCTTGATGGTCTGTTTGTGCTGGGAGCTGAAGTTTTATTCTTCTAAGGTCACTTGCCTTTTCTTGCACACAAAAGTGAGTGTGTGCTTGGAGCAATGACTCCCATAGTCCACTCAGGGCCAAGACAACATCCACCTGCCTTTAGCTACTGCACTGCTACACTAAAAATTAATAATGCTCATATCCAAATTGGCAAAATACTCAGGTTATCACTGACAGAAATCTTAAGTCTTG
>NW_008692007.1:82481-90253 GCF_000695815.1 Acanthisitta chloris
CAACATTGCACAAACATGTCATTGTTTGCTTTTAATGTCCTCATTAAAAGAAAATGTAAAGCATATACATTTTAAACCATGAAATATATACACATTTTTCTGTATGACATTTCAAAGCACAAAAATATCAAAATCAAGTTTCTCCTTTATCTTCAGTATACGGAAGAAATGTTTGAAGGTGATTTAAAGGGTATTTACAAGCATAACTTATATCAATTTTTAAAAAGTCATTTATCATATGAAAAGGTAGATATGTAGTGACAAATGATGTTCCTCAAACTTCTAATACATTCCTTGATAATTCTAAGTTGGGAACCAAAAGTGATATTTCACTGGAGTGAATGATAACACAAAATGTTGCTCTTATTAACGTCTTTCTTAGTATTCTTTTCTAAGGCATATAAGCAATGAAATTTACATTTTATTTTAATTTTGACTGTGTTACTATGAAGCTTTTTTTTCCTCCTTTGAACTTGAGAATGGTCTTGTATTTCTAGAAGTTTGCCTGTTTCTCCCAACCATCAGCTGGTCAAACAAAAGCTATTGTGTACCTTTACAAAGTTTTTGTGACTTCTACTCCACAGCCTCTCTCAGGACCTAAGTCCAGTTTTACACTGTCTTCTGTATGTTTTACTTCTTCCTTCCTATACTATACTTTTGGCCTTTAAATTTTCAATATTTGCACAAGCAGCACAACCCCCTTTTTAGTCACCTTCTGAACTTCTGTAATGCAGGAACTCACTAATACTTCTGAAAAAATTTCCAGTGCTTTGTAACTATGTCAGCAATTTGACTAAGTTCTTCCTCTATGGCTGTTAACAGTATCATATTCCACAAATGTGCATATTATATAAAATAAAATAGCACATGATGTATCATAGAATCATAGAATTTTAGGGGTTGGAATAGACCTTAGAGGTCTTCTAGTCCCCAACCCCCTGCCCTGGGCAGGGACACCTCCCACCAGAGCAGGTTGCTCAAGGCTTCATCCAGCCTGGCCTTGAGCACTGACAGAGTTGGGGCATCTACTACCTCCATAGACAACCTGTGCCAGTGTCTCACCACCCTCACAGGGAAAAACTTCTTCCTAATATCTAACCTAAATTTCCCTCTTTCAGTTTGTACCCATTGCCCCTTGTCCTGTCACTGCAGCTCCTAACACAGAGTCCTCTGCAGCTTCCCTGTAGGCACCCTATATACATAACACTGTAAACACATACAGTGACATGAAAGATCATATACTAAAGACTGAGCTCAAGGGACAACTGTAGGAACAAGTTTTGGTTCTAAATCCTCCTTCCACCTTGAAATCTAATCAGTTTTTTCTAAGTTTTATTTTTACTCCCTTTAAACAAGACTGAAACTCAGGAAAGAGCTTTGCTTCTAATCCCATGACCACTTACATTTTTGGTACAACCTCTCAGTTAGGACTGTACTTCAAGGCTGTTTGGAGGAACAGACACATTGTGTTGCTTGAATAAAAGTTTTTTTACTACAGTGGCTTCTCCAAAGAAGCTTTCTAGTCTGGAAGAAAATTATTTTCCTTTACAGAGTCCAAGAACTTTTGCATCTATCAAACCGTAGCTAGTTCAACATTTTTGTCACTTCACCTATGCATTACCTTCATGGCCTATTTTACTATTGCCTTAAAATGAGGTTAGGTGTGTCAGTTGATTCCTCCACCAGATGCTGCTTTGGTTGCTTTTCAAGGGAAAATTTGCAGGAGCAGTTGTACCTTATATTGACTAACTATTATTAGATGGGAAAAGCAACATGTGCATACCCTCACCTCTAAATATCAATGATTTTAGGCAGAACTAAGGCAATTAAAGCTGAGTGTCACCAGTGCATACAGGCAAAAAAAGCATAATGCACTAGATGACTCAACAGTTGGCCTAAGTTTATAGGTGTCCCAAACCTGTTGGCTGGTCTAGTAGGCACTGCAGATATCTGTCTCCAGGCTTCAATCATATCTCTAGATCAGTCATCAGGGCAATTGACAGAGCTGGAGGGAAATCTCCAAGCTTCAATCATATCTCTAGATCAGTCCTCAGGGCAATTGACAGAGCTGGAGGGAAGGCTCACAAAACAGTTCAGCCTCACTCCACCTGGTAAATGTATTTTGAAACATAAACATTTCTGGCATAGGGATTGATTCCCTGGATTTTTTTTCTATTAATTTTTTTAACAGAAAAGTTTTTAAAAAACCCCAACAACATTGTTTTCAAAAGGTTACTTTCAATTGTTAAATATTTTTAAGTCTTCAAGCAAAGCGTGGTGTTGAGGACTGTTCTCCCTGGGATATCAGACAGCTTTGTGTCCCAGACACTGAGGGAAATGTTATGCTTCCCACCTTGATGTCACCTGCTCTCCTTACAGTCTGCAGTGCACTTCTCTGGCATCACTGCTCTGCCCCTGTGGGCCTGTCTCAGCACAATTAATGCATTATGATGGGTAAGAGGGTGAGCACATAGGAAATCTGAACTATCTAAAGGTGGGAAAAGGCAGTTGTTCCATTAGAAGTTGGAACATTATGTAGTCCTGTGACCATGCCAAAAACTTCCAGCAAAGTAGCATGAGCTGCAGGGGAAATAAAGGAGATATCAAAGTTTCAGTCACGTCTTGCCTCGGTGTGCTGACCCTGATCCTAAGCCTAGCAGAGTTTCATCTTGACTCTTAAGGATAAGAAAGTGAGTTTGGTGAGGAAAGTCTTTTAATGGCGAGAAAGAAATGCTATTTACTGTTTGGAGATACCAGGAGTTTCAAAGACTCTATTCAGGAAAGATATAAGGGAAAAAGAGAAGTTTAAGGTGCTATGTCTGACTGTTCCTTAGAACAGAACATTCTCTATGATGGCTGTATTTCCATGTCTGCATGCTTTGGGTGTAGCAAATTATCCATGAAACTGCTGATTTACTGGGAATTAAAAGAAAAGCAGTACAGCTGTTAAAAGGTTTTCCTTTGATTGTGATTAGCCCAAATAAATAATGTTTCAAAAAGAGAAGAAATTGTCTGCCTATAGAAAATGAGATGTCCTAGATAGAAAGATAACACATCTTTCTAAGTTTATACCCAAGAAAATAATGTTCTTCAAGTCAATTATTTCTTTCACCTATTCAAAAAACATATTCATTCTGTAATTTGTATTGGAGCCACAGAGGGTATCCAGCCATTTGATCAGGACATTGGGATGCAAAAGGAAGTAGTGAACAATTAATGAAATATTGTACTTTCTTTCCTCCTCACTTTTTTTACCCCCTGCCCTTCTTGTCCTTGCTTGTTGGAACAGCTGGAAAAATTGGAACATCCCACACACTCCCAACCCAATATACATTAGAATCATAGAACCACAGAATTTAAGGGTTGGAATGGACCTTACAGATCATCCAGTCCCAACCCCTGCCCTGGGCAGAGACACCTCCTCACTAGATCAGGTTGCTCAAGGCTTCATCCAATCTGGTCTTGAACACTGCCAGGGTTGGGGCAGCCACAGCCTCCCTGGGCTACCTGTTCCAGTGTCTCACCACCCTCACAGGAAAAAACTTTTTTTCTATTATCTAATCTAAACTTCTCCTCCTTCAGTTTGAATCCATTACCCCTTGTCCTATCATTGCAGTTCCTAACACAGAGTCCTCTCCAGCTCCTTGTAGGCCCTTCAGATATTGAAAAGTTGCTCTGAGGTCTCCACACAACCTTCTCTTCTCCAGGCTCAACAGCCCCAACTCCCTCAGCCTGTCCTCATAGGGGAGATGCTCCAGTGCTCTTATCAGCTTCATGGCCTCCTCTGGACTTGCTCCAACAATTCCATTTCCTTCTTATGTTGAGGAAATTATCAACTATATTTCTTCCTGTTTAGTAATCCCACTATATATATACTGTAACCATAGGGGAAATTCAGCATTTTAAAAGTGACCATCATATATCTTCTGGTTTTTGCTAAGGCATGGACATGCACAGACACAGCATATACCTACAAAAAATGGTTAATATTAAAACCTAACAATTGCAAAACAGTGTAGCGTTGACCATGAAAATGCAAATTCTGAGTATAAGGGAAAATCATGGTTAGTTTTATTTTATTTTTGGTGACCTCTGTATTTCAAAATATACCAGCATTTGATTTTTAAGTAATCTGGTTTCTTCCCCCTTTCTCTGCTGCCTAAGGATGACTTTATCCTTGTGCTGTTGCCTAGCATAAATCTCTTCCTGCTTCTTTCCCTGATTTCCAGCAATAAGTAAGTATCACTTCAGGTTCTGGCTGATCACAACTGATTGGCATCAAGGACAGAAGGGTCTCTCCCGGAGACCACATGAAGATACTCTTCAATATGAAAGCTCAGCAGTCATACCGAGGTTTCATACTATGAGTCATCTTCAAATAAAAATTAGTAGATGCTTAGCCTACTTCCTTCACTGCACTTGCCTTCCACTTGAGACTGCAGCTTGTGCTCTCACTTCTGTGGAGTTTTTTGCATGACAGCTACTCATAGTTGATCCTCAGCCCAGTGCCAGAGACAGTCCTTTCTCTCCATCCAAAGGATTAGGCTGAAGAAAAAAATCTGAGCAGCTCTTGCCTCCTCCACTTCTAATGGGTGGAGTCTGTCTCATATTGCATTATCTAGGCTTGAAGCTGACTTATAGCTGCCTTTATTTATTTATTTATTTGTTTGGGGGCCAGGTTATCTTGTGGTTTGTGGGTTTTTTTTTAAAAAAAACAGTGGAGGAACACCAGAGCAGTACTTTGAAAAATGTTACAAGGTATAAATAGCACTGCTGAGAGCAGAACACAGGCTTTGTTGTGTTATCACACAGCAGATCCAACAATATACTACAGATCCATATTGTCAACTGAAATGGAAAAGAAAAACAGTTCAACAAGAATGTTTCTTAGGAAAACTACCCAATTTACTCGTGTGTGTCTCAAGGCCAAAGCATCTTATCTTTGCACAAATCATTCTTCTGTAGTGAGTAACAGCAATACTTCAAGTGGTTTTCTGTTGTGTGTCATAACAGGCTTTCTATTGATGTTGCCAAAAAAAAAAAAAAAAGAAGCCTGAACCATGATTTTAAACTAGAAAGAGGTACACAGTTTTTATTCGAGAAGAAAAAAAGGTTGCATACCAGATATATTATCAGTATTAAACTCAGAGCTGAGCAAATATATATTTTCCAAAATTAGCATTAATATTTTTATTCCTTTATTATAAACTGCAAGGTTGAGCATTTTATTGCACTGTTGATTTGTTGGTTGGTTTGGAAGTTTGGGGTTTTTTTGAATTCTGAGATTAATTTTATCAGCCTGAGCCCAAATCTTCCCACATCAACAGGAGAAAAGTATTCGGCCAATAGTGATCACTTTTTATTGTGCAACCATAACTCATTTACTCTAGCCAATGCACAGATATTGGCTCAAGTATACAAGACCAATTAAAATAGGAACACTGGCAAGAAAACATAATGATACTTCCTTCAATTTATTAGTTACGGTAAATGGCTTACAACAAACCAAAAAGCCACTAACATACTCTGAGACGGATGCATTCCTTCTGTACTGTGGATAATTAAGTGTTTTGGTGGGAATTTGTTCCTAGGACTGATATACAATTAGACAAATTTGTTCACATATCATGTTTCATTGAAGTCTGTATGAGTCTTCTATGCTTGGCAATGGGTCCTGATCCTAGATGCTTTTATGCCTGATTAATTGTCAATATTAGGCAGGAGCTTGCTCATTAGCTCCTAGCAGGGCACATCTCAAATTGCAGTGAGCACCATTTAGAGATGATATGCTAACTGTTAATAAACTGCATGGATTTTGTGTATGTGAGTCTCAGTTAGCTGACTATATGCATATACATACACACATACATATATTATGCATGTATAGACACACACACAGACACATGTATATCTATATACACACTCACACATCAGTTAGCTCCATGGAAGAATGGAATAAATACAAATTATTCCCCTGTATACAAGTTGTGGCTGCAAGTGCTGCTAACTTATTCAGGACTCCCTAGTGAATAAAAACATCCCAACATAAATTTACTGTGTATTATTCATGCTACATTTTAAGTTTTCAATCTGTCATGTCAACTGCTTTAAATCATATCTAAACCAATGTGCTAAACAGACATCACTTTTAAACAAAAGGAAGTAAATTAAAGAACATCTTGCTGTACAACAGACATTTGTTTTATACATTCATTTTCCAAGGACTTCATTTCTTGATCAAGAGAGATAGAAGGTTAACAGAACAGCAACTGATAATGCAAACTATTTTTTCTGGATCAATTTTACTTCTTAACTAGTAATACTGCTGTGCTCAACAATTCAGCCTCAATGATAAAATCTGACTGTTCCCAGATCATAAAGTACTTATCATGTCTAAAAAGTAAATATGCTTTATTAACATAATTGTTTCTGCTCCTAGATTTTTAAGCCCCTGCTGTCAGCTGAAGATGAAGTTTGTATGACAGTATTAGTAAAACTCTTGGTCCAACAAGCTCACAGGAATCAACAGGAAGTTACAAAAAAGAATCAGCAAACTTCATGTTGTAAAAGATTATGTGTGCTGAGCATGAGCACTAAAGAAAGAAACTCTGAAAAAGTTTTTAAAAAAACCCCAAACAAATCTTACCTATTTCTGTCTCATGTGTGAGGAAACAAAGGTGTGGATGTAGTAGTAATGGCTATCCCTTAAGTGTAAAACCCTGAACCAAAGTGGTGATCTAGCTGTTTTTGTTCTTCAATGAGTCAATGCTGCCTCCACATTCTCTGATGCTGTAACTACATTTCAGAGGTGACAATGAGATACTTTCATCAGGAGGTCTGTCTTCACAGTACCAACTGTGAGCTGGTACTCACAGTACTCAAACATGAGATGGGGCTGTTTGTGGGGATTTAATGGAATTCTACTAAGAACCAAAGACTACAAAGCTGAATCAATGCAATATTCAATCCTTGGCTGAACCAATGAAACACTACTGAAATATGAATGTAAGTAGCTAAGTAGATCTCTGGTGGGAATTGCATGAAATTTAGAAACAAGTATAAGGAAATGGCCTTTCAAAGAACCAGAACAGACAAAATATTACTTTGATTATTATTTTTTTAATGCATGCTGTAATTCCACTGTCGCCAAAATATGGCATTGACTCACATTTCAGTAACTTCAGTTAAAAACCCCCAAACTGTCTTGATAATAGTATGAGGAGTTGGTTGCACAATCCAGGGTCTATAATCAGTGGTCACATGCTAACATGTGTTAAATCATGGTAATCCCAGGTACACCTACAGGTTGGGTGAGGAAGTAATTGAAACCAGCAATGAGGAGAAAGATTTGGGAGTAACAGTGGATGAGAAGCTCAGCATGAGCTGCAGTGTGAGCTCAGCCCAGAAAGCCAATGGAATCCTGGGCTGCATCAGGAGAGTGGGCAGGAGATCAAAAGTGGTGATTCTTCCCCTCTACTTTGCTCTCTTGAGACTCCACCTGGGATACTGCACACAGTTCTGGTGTCCTCAGCATAAGAAAGACATGGAACTTTTGAAGCAAGTCCAGAGGAGACCACGAGGTTGCTAAGAGGACTGGAGCATCTCCCCTATGAAGACAGGCTGAGGGAGTTGGGGCTGTTCAGCCTGGGAAAGAATGTGGGAGTTGGGGCTCTTCAGCCTGGAAAAGAAGGTTGTGTGGAAACCTCATAGTAGCCTTTCTGTATCTGAAGGGGCTACAGGGAGGCCAGAGAGGGACTTTTTGTTAGGAGCTG
>NW_008692008.1:0-1601 GCF_000695815.1 Acanthisitta chloris
GGAACAGCGGCGGCGCCAAACGTTCCGCGCTGCCGAGTTCCGCCCCGAGCCGGGCCCCTTTCTCCTGGGGGCAAAGCGCTGATCCTTAACGATTTTGTGGAGGGGAAAAAATGCCTCAGCCATTAGTCATCTAAAAAATGGACAGATGTCTTGAAAAAATGTCCAAGAAATATGCTATTTTCGGCTCTGCGTGTTGGTCTTTTGGACTGCTGTTTTTGCATGAGACTTGAAGGGTATGTACTTGGGGTTGGCTAATAAAAGGCAGAAAATGTTCACGGTGCACCATAACTCCATGGGAATAGGTAGTTATCAAGAATATTAAGCAAACTAAGGGGAAAACACTTATTGTGCTGTCAAAGTATAGAAAACAGAACGCAGAAGTACAATTCTTAAACTGCAAAGAAACATTCCTCCAAAGACCTGCAGCAAGAACATGATTTTTCTTTCTTCCTTGGATTTGTGCTGTCTCTCATCCCTTTGCTTCCAGATGGATTTGTAGTAAGGTCTTCAATCTCCATGCTCACTAGGTAGGTGACACAGTACAGGAAGTTCTGGAATCCCCAAGGTGCTGGGGCTGTCTGTCCTAGTAATGAATTTGGTGCAACAGAAACATAGCAGCAGGCTGAAATGTCTAATGCTGAGGCTTTTCATCTCCGACTTCAGGAGTCTATTTTGCTTTAGGTTAGGGACAAACACCTTTCTGAAACATGGTTCAAAGCTGTCCCCCTTCATTACTGCAACCTGCTCAGTACCCAAATTGTTCCCACATGTGTGGGAACAATTCTTACACACAGAAGGCATCTTACTTTTCCTCCAAGTACAACCCCCATGTGGTACTGTCCTGCTTGACCTACCTGTCCAAACAGACTAGACAACATCCACTGCAAGGTACTGAGTGAGTTTTGATTGTCGGGAATGATACTTGCTGAGCACTGATATTAATCCTCCCAGGAAATGAGGATTTCCATATGCATTAGGAAAGGCAAACTGGCTTACAGTGAGCAAATGATCTGCCTGTAGTCAGCTGGAGATGGTGGAGGGCCCAGGAGATAGGCATGAGTCCATAGGCAGGTATCCTGCAGGATGGAAAGAAACACACATTGCAAGGCAACCCTTTCCTCTCTTGCATCAGACAAGTTTCCATGGCATGCCCCTACCAGCTTTTCATCTCCCAGGAGTTACCCATCCCTCCACTGCCAGAATGCTGAAGAGGAGTTGTGCCTCTCTGTCACACAGTGAACATTCACATCCCAAAGCCAATCACCCATCCCCCACGTCAGACCCCTTTAGTCCCAGAAAGCACTTCCAAGTTCCTGCAAAGCACTTGCAAGACAGGCTCTCTGCACACATGCCCCATTTCTGTCATGCCTAAATCCTTTGAGGGGAAGCTTGAAGTTAAGCTCCAAACAAATTTACATCTCATCTTAGGAGAGTGTCTTGGGAGTCGTGGCAGTTCTGCTGTGGTTACCCAGGTACACACAAAGTGTTATTATTTCATGGAATGCAATTCCTAAATAATCCTGGTTTTAAAACCAAGAGGTGCTCCACGCCAGCAATGTACAGGGACAAAAAGTTTGTCTGAGAGGCTGCAGGTGCAGGCA
>NW_008692008.1:1620-3625 GCF_000695815.1 Acanthisitta chloris
TGCAGTGCTGCATTCCATGGCCATAAAATCTCCCAGGCAATATTTCAAGTGCTGTAACCGACTCCATCTTTTATCCGGAATCCAAACAAGAGCAGATCAGGCCTGGTGGTCTGCCCAAGGAACATGGCTATGAAAAAGCATCCTGAAATACTCAAGGCCTGATGTTTCAGCTGGCAAATGGCAACAGCAGGCAGCACGTGGGTTATTGGCATATTAATTTCAAGCTTAACTGCATTAGCAGTTAGATGGTTTTCAGTAACTGGGTCTTCCAACAGGTCTGCAGACCTGCTAAAAAAAAGAAGTCATCACACAGGTCAACATTCTTTGCAGCTAAACAGTAATCTCTAGGTATTGGGGGTCATTTGAGATGCACAGATAACTCGCAATCACCAACTTGTTACTATAGACTTGGTATTTATTTCTACATTAAAGAAATAAAATAAAATAACATAAGAATAAAGAACTTTACAATTCAGTTTCTAAAACCTTTTATAACCTAACCCATTCTTCATTAACAGTTGCCACACCTTGACTACTGCATCCAGCTCTGGGTTCACAAGCATAGGAAGGACATCCACCTGTTGGAGCGAGTCCAGAGGAGGCCATGAAGGTGATAGGAGGGCTGGAACATCTCTCCTATGAGGAAAGTCTGAGACAATTGTGATTGTTCAGCCTGAAAAAGAGAAGACATTAGGGTGACCTAATTGCAGCCTTCTGGTACCTGAAGGGAACATACAAGAAAGGTAGTGAGGGAATTTTTACAAAGGCATTTGTGACAGGTCAAAGGGGAATGGATTCAAACTGAAAGAGAGTAGGTTTAAATTAGATACTTGAAAGAAATTCTTTACTGTTGGGGTGATAAGGCACTGGAACAGGTTGCCCAGAGAAGTTGTGGATGCCCCACCCCTGGAAGTGTTCAAAGCCAGGCTGGACGGGTCTCTGAGCAACCTGGTCTAGTGGAAGGTGTTCCTGCCCATGTCAGGGGGGTTGGAACTATGTGATCTTTAAGGTCCCTTCCAACACAGACCATTCTATGATTCGATGACAAACCACTTTAATATTTCAAGAAAATAAACATGCAGAAAAATAAAATCTGAACCCTACAATTAATTAAAAGTGATAGGGGAAAAAATTAACTTTCTGGTATTTGTAATGCTTGGTCCTTGGTTTGGGCTTTGAAAGTAGGAGCCATCAATTTTATTCGATGGAAAACACCATGGATCTAAGCTGAAATATGTAGGTCTGCATGTCACAATACATGCAAACAGATGTGCAGCTGAACAAGGATTACAGGCCTATGGCACTTCCCAGAAACACTGACTGGGCTGTCAGACTATCTCAGATATGACTGATCACTGATACATATTGTAGCTCCTGTTCATTTACCTTTCCACAGGCTGTTCAGTGTCCTATAGCTTTCAACAGGGCATTGTTTCTGATGAGCCTTATTGCAAGCACGTCAGTTAACTGAAGGACACGGAACTGTTGGAGCAAGTCCAGAGGAGGCCACGAAATTGATAAGAGGACTGGAGCATCTCCCCTCTTTATTAAGAGCTGCAGTGACAGGACAAGGGGCAATGGGTACAAATTGATAAGGTCTCCCCTGAGCTTCCTCTTCTTCAAGCCAAACAACCCCAGCTCCCTCAGCCTCTCCTCATACCACCAGCACCGAGTACAGGGGCAGAATCACCTCCCTGGTCCTGCTGATCACGCTGGTCCTGGTCCAGGCCAGGATGCCACTGGCCTTCTTGGCCACCAGAGCACACCTGAGGCTCATGTTCAGCTTCCAATTCTGCTGTGCTTCCCTTGCACACACAAACGTGTTATTTCGGGGCATGCGATTCCTAAATAAATCCTTCTTTAACAACTGTATGGTGGTTCTAATCCATACATTCGGTTCCATCCTACTCAGTACACTCAGACACAATACCAGGTTTGGAGGGTGTAAGAAAGCCTTTGGCCCGAGCGCTGATCTCACAGCCACCACCGCGACCAGACGAGCAGC
>NW_008692009.1:0-53841 GCF_000695815.1 Acanthisitta chloris
CGCTCAGGGCAGCTCCGGGCCGCTCGGGACAGCTCCGGGCCGGTCGGCGCTTCTCGCCGCAGTCGGTCGGTTTTCAGCAGCCGCAGGGGCCGGTGAAACTCGCTTTGCTGTCGCATCGTTCAAAGTGCTGCCTTGAGACAGTTTGTAAGCAGCGGGAAAGGTTTCATTCCCAGTACACACCGTGCTGCAGAAACGAACCTTATTGCCGCTGGAATAATAGCAAAGCATTGGGGTCCGGTTCGGGTGGTTTTAAATACTTGAATTTTAGAAGTCTTTGCTTACTCTTGCGGGCTGTACGCATCAGCAGAACTTACCTTTCGAGTCGCTCCTAGACCTCCCAGCTCGGTATGTGAAGCTTTTTTGGCGAGACACGAGTCCCAGGCGCTCGCTGTCGCTGGTGCCGCGGGCTGTGCCGCTCTGTGCCTCCTCTGCCCGCGGGCAGCGCAGCGCCCGGAGCATCCTGCACCTTCCCTGGGGATGATATGGGTGCAACAGGTGCTTGGCTGATTTCAGGCATGGGATAAACTTCTGTATGCTTACAGATAAATGTGTGTGTACTTTAATGAAAGAGTGCTAATAGGGGCTAATAATGCAACCTGCTCTGAATATGTCAGATATTTAGGAGTATAAAGACTGCCCCCTATAAAATTCTGCAGCACATGAAAATCTGGATCATTTGAGTAGATCCAGCAGAATGCGCCAGTTTGTATCAGTAGTGAACTGTCTTGTATTCTTTCTAGTAAAATGTGGAATGTCTCTGTATATACTTTGCTTCTATTGGAAGCATTGAATTAAATGGAACAAATTTGTTCTACTGTATATTTGCATTGCTTTCTTCACTGAGTTTGCTATAGATGACTTTTTTTCCTGAGTACTTGCACTTCCTACGGATATTTAATTTTCATTAGGAAAGTTGATCTGTTAGTTGTTACTTAATTATGAAGTATACTAATGAGCATGGCTGATAAGATTTGAGTTCAGCTTCTACTGGGCTCATAACAAATAGGTATTCTAGTTTTCATATGCTTGAGAGGGTCTTTCAGTCATCACTTTGGGTAATGAGAGTATTAGGGAACAGTCTTGGAAGGTGCCAAGTGCCATTGTTTCCCAGAGGCATTGACGATATTGAGATTCTCAGACACTCAGTTGATTCCACAATCATCTGTACATAGTTTCTAGAAACAGCGCACATAGAAAAAACACAGATGGTATAAAAATAACACCTTTGTGACTTCATATGGAGGTTGTGTAGTTGATATGTATGAAAAGGATTTAGCCAAATCCCAAATGTTACCAAAGTTAAAACAAAAGTGACCTTTCTTGTAACTATTCCTGGGCAAACCTCCTACTGAGCAGAATCATATAAGCTCAATTGCTAAAAAATAAATGTGTTAAACCATTCATATATCATTCTGCAAATGTAATTGCTAGTAGTATAATAAATGATGAGAAAATACCAGAGAGACTTCTTAATATTTCAGTAACTAGTTTAAATGTGTCTGGTCTAACCTATGCCATTTAAAGAGTGTTATAAGACCTGTTTTAAAAAGCTTCATTTTCAGGTTATTTTCTGTAAGATGATTTACAAATTACTAAAGGGCAGTTTAATTCATGTGGAATAGTTGTATATGATTTTTAATTTCTATCTTCATATTTTTTTAGTGACTATATTATGGATTATAAAAAAACAGTTAGCATCTCACTGGAGATTTAACTTCTCCATGAGCCACAACCTGGGTATTGGAAAATGCAGGCTGGTTTTGAAAATTATAGTCACTCTTATAAAAATTGTCTATAAAGGCTGTACTGTTGGCATCTCAACAAGATTTAGGCTGACAAATTTACATTTCTGGAAAACACTAGCTGATATTTGGCTTAAAACAGTCATTGACTCCCAAATTGTGAGAAGGTAGGAGTGGCCAAGTTCCTCAGCTAACTCATCCTATATGGGATGTACAGTTTTTCGCAGTGAGACCAATCAGTCATTTGAATAATCTCCTCAGGGAAGCAGTGGATTCCTCAACACTGGACAGTTTTAAGATTCAGCTGGATAGGGTGCTGAGGGATCTTGTCCCGACTATACTCTTGGCAAGAAAGGTTGGACCGGAGGATTGTTGGGGTCCCTTTCAACTTGATACTCCATGATGCAGTCTAAGCATGTATTTCTGTCCTTGTTTGTATAAACAGCAGAGGTTTGGTTTCCTCAGGAAAAATTACATTGCACAACAACATTAATTGTACTATGACAGCAAACATGAAGTTTATGTTTTAAGTGTAATGTTTAATACAAAGACATAGACTAGCACAAATCATCAGAAATTGACTGGTACAGGTTAGAATAGCAGAGCTGCTGGTTTTTCCAGTAACTCAGACCATCATTAACTTCATATTTATTGCTAATGATAGCATTGCTCTAATAATACCATCCTATTTGTATCCTAAACATTTTTATGCTTTTCCTTAAGCTTTCTTTTTGCTTTTTATGGACTAGCCTTTCACATAATCACCCCTAGCAGCTGCCTTTGATCTGTGGTTCTGTTTTCAAATAAACACACTACTAAATGAAGTCTGGATGAGTTCTGTTCAGCTATTTTCTAACAAAAAGTTCTCTTTGCTTAAAAGATGCAGTTTTGGGAAATGCCTGTTTTCATCTGAGTTGATCATGTTCTTTATCGATTTGTAGCTAAACAGATCAAGTTCTGGGAAAAATGAGGAAAAGAAAGGGAATAAAGGAAATGGGAAAGGTGACTCTGAAGGTGGAAAGACAGCAGTGGTGTTTTCCTTGAAGAATGAAGTTGGTGGATTGGTGAAAGCCCTTCGACTCTTCCAGGTAAAGCTTACAAATCATTATGCTGACTGGACTGAGGAAGGCTACTGAGGTCAGGCTGTTTGTTGGTATAAACCTAATGGACTGTGGCAGAAGGAATAGAGTGCAGTTACACTCACTCTGCTGAACTGAATAAAAGTAACTTAAAATTTTATGGACCATTCAGCAAGGCATTTTGGGCTCATGAAGGGTTTTCTGGAAGGAAGTTTAACATGGATGCTGATGCTCACAGTCTTTGCTTTAGATTTCTGGTGTGTGATTCTCAACACCAGAAATCAGATTTGAAGTTGTCTGTGGAGGCCACAGCGAAAGGAGGCACTTTCAGAGAGTAGTTTGGAAACTAAATTACATACAATCAGGTGATGGTGGAAGCCTTGCTGCAGGGCAGTGTTTGGTCATGAAGTTAAAGACACCTTTAAGTGCTTGCAGGGTCAGGGCTTTGTGTGTGTAACTGGATTTGTGAAGCATTGGTTCCCACACAGATCCCCACGCAACTGGTGATTTTCGGTCAGACTGCTACTACTGCACATGGTCTCCTTGCCTTATTAAGAAGTGGAAGAGGGCTTGGAGGCATGTCTGAGGGGAGTTAAAACAAACCAGTATGATAAAAGGCTTAGGTTGTTCAGTCTATGCAGTGCAGTGAAGAGAAAGTTAGAAGTGTCTTGGAGCCTGCCTCTAAGGCCAAACTGTCAGAGAGGTCCAAGTGTGGGAGCACTGAGCATTACCAGTCCTCACTCACAGGGTCTGGCTCTGGGAGCAGATTCCCCAGCCAAGGAAAGGGGAAGAGTTAGACCCACAGGAGGGAGGCTGCCAGGAAGTAGGGTGTTTGACAGAAAGAAGGAAGCCTAAGTGAGCAAACAGAAGTTGCAGAAAGAGTCATGTTTGCAATGCAGCTTCTCTCCAAGGGTTAAGTGTCTAATTGCAGCTCTGGCTTAAGTGCTTGTACAGGTTCATACCTGAAATTTTGGATTTGCACATCAACTACTCCTTCTTGGGAGTAGATATATAACTCATGCTGATCTCTTAAAACATGGCTGGAAGATGTGGCAAAGATATCACCCCCATTCATGTAATCACTTATCAATTTGAGTACTGTGGTGGGGAGTGCAGGGTTTTTGTTCTCTGCGTAATCCAGGGTAGATCAGAATGAATTTGTTACATGATGGGGCTAGCTACACTGTATACATAGGTTATGGAGCATGCCAGTGAAAGAGTTATATCCAGAGGTGTAAAAGCAGAGGCTGCTGGTTGACTGTACCAGAGGAGACCTTCACCTGAAATGGACATTTTATGTAAAATTCAGCAGGTTAGTGGAAGTACAAGCATGAAGTTTTGTTTGGAAGTCACTGAGTAATTGAAAGGACAGTTGTGAAAAGTAACACATAGTTTCTGTCTGGAGAAAAAAAAAAGGAAAAATCAGTGTCAGCAGAAGTATTGGCTGCAAGCAGTCGTCTAATCCAACCTTCTACTATGAAGAAAGTCTGTTGCAACACTAGATCAGGTCAGTCATAGTACACTATGGCTCTCTGTCATTGCATGACACCCTTGGCAGACCAGTAGTTGTGGTGGGAGAATACCCCATAGGAAAGGGTTCATGCAAGTATTTACACTCCCATGTTTGTTGCATGACTTTTGTTTGATGAGGACATTGTAATAGAGAATAAATTGAATTAGATTTTAATTTTATTATAATTTTATTGCTATTGACACTTTGGGTTATTGATAATTGCTGCACAAAAGATAGATGATGTATGATATACAGTCATCCTCACAAAAATACTTTTTTCCGCGCTTGTTCATAAGAGATACTGAAGTAGTACATGTTTAATGGCATCTATTTAAAGAAGATCACTCAAATCTATTTTAAATTAACATTATTATTACACATATTGCCTAATAAAATTGCATTAAAATATAATATTTATGGCAGAGGTAAATAGAAAATTGCATTCAATATTTGTTTTAAATTATGTTTTACTGTCCTCTGTAAGAGATTGTTCGGTAGATAAAATTAAATTGTTACTTGGCGTACTTCGTTAACATTAACATTTTATTTTTACTGTACAGATTATTTTTTTTTGTCATCAGTATTTATTATGCGTCGCTAACTAAATGTGTAAATACAAAGTGAGTACTTTCAATAAAAAGGCTTTTTAATACCTGGAAAAACTTCCCTGGGCAATATGCCATCAATATTGCTCTTCTAGCTGGTATGTCTGTGCTTCATCTGTTATTTCATCTTTCCACAGGAAAAACATGTGAGTATGGTTCATATTGAATCACGAAAATCAAAGAGAAGGAATTCAGAGGTGGAAATTTTTGTGGACTGCGACTGCAGTAAGAAAGAATTTAATGACCTAATCCAGTTGCTCAAGTTTCAAACTAATATTGTATCTCTCAATCCACCAGAAAACATCTGGACTGATGAAGAAGGCAAGGCTAGTTTTGTATCATTTGGTTTAGATACTGACAAACGTTTTGCACAGGTATCTCCATAATCTGGTGCATTCAACTCATATTCTGTCTTCTACAGATCTCGACTGTGTCCCTTGGTTCCCCAGGAAGATATCTGAATTAGACAAATGCTCACAGAGAGTTTTGATGTATGGATCTGAACTGGACGCAGATCACCCTGTAAGTGTAACACAAAATGGTCCTATAGACAATTGGTCAGGTTACTTGCCAGTCAAATAAAACCCCTGTTGACTGCTGATTGTTTTCTGAACATGGGGACTGGTTTCTCTTCAGTAGTTTTAGCAAATTAATTTTCCTTTTCTGTAGAAGCAAAAAGGATTACTTATTGCTTATTTATTGCTTAACAAGTATGTCCCCTTTTGTACTGCTTGCATTTTTTAAAAAATCAACTAGTTGAAACTAGGTTTCAAACTTCAAAGAATTTAGATCAAGGTGACCTTCAGTTCTGCCAGAAGTAGCTCTTGGCTAAGAATTGATACTAACCTAGGTGTCAGAGAAGAAAGAATTATGAAGGAATAATTTGGCACTCAGGAGGTAATTACAAAATAAAATGGAGCAATATATTCCTGTTTCTGGTGAATGCAACAGATGGGAAGGTGTCTTGCACTGTTTCCTGACTTTGGTGACGGGAGACAAGCCTGTATTTTGCATAAGCTGTATCTGCAGTCCTGCCAAATGCTTAATGCAAAAGACAGAAAAATAGATTTTTTACTATTTTATTTCTTTCTTGTGTCCATAAATGCTTAACCTCTAAGACATTAGATGGCAGATGATTCAAAGCATTTATGTTACAACATTTACCCTTTTTATAAATCCAAGTTACCTCTGGATAGCTTGGCTGAAAGATACTGGTGGTAGCTACTCGTATTCATTCCTAAAATAGGCTGGATTAAACCAGTATTGTAGGGAATCTCCAGCAGAAAGGAAGTAGGCAGTGAATTAAGACATGTGACCATAAGACTGTCTTGTGGTAGAATCAGATTAAACTCTAGCTGTAAGCTATAGTCTCCTTTGGTTTCTGTTGTACACATTTTGTGCTCTGGTGGAGCTCAGGCACAGATTCTCACACCTGTGCACACAAGCCAAATGGACACCATCACAATGTCCCCTGGCAGCCCCACTTCTCTGTCTCTGGTGTCACATATCAGCCATAATAATCATCATCATCACCTCGCTTTGTTTTCAGCCACCTCTACCATGTGTGAGCCCTTCCCACACTGCAGACCCACAGTCAGGGAGCGTGTCACTGGATCCTGGTTTCTGCCATGTACATTTTCGTGATGAACTAGCATTTACTTCACATTTTCTCAGAAAAGTCTGTTGATTATCTTCAACCATTGACCATAATTTGGTTCAAACAGAGGTTGTAGTGACATCTCATTCCAGCTTTGAGTTTATGACCGTGACAGGCCATTAGATACTGTTTTATGTTCTGAGCTGGTACCTTCATTAAATACTTGAGCACTCTGCTGAAAATTTGCCTTCAGTTTTACAGAAAACAAAAAAAAAAGACATTTGCATTATATGAATATATATTTCACACTTGGGGGAACTCTGATAAACATAATTTACACACCATGTGTTAGCCTATGCAGCATTCTAGATGTTAGAAATGGGGGGAAAAACGTAAATCTGTGACTGGCCTTTGAAAGACCACTTCAGGTGCCTGCCCTGTTCTTTAACAATGGCATGTAGGTGCCAGAGGACCAAAGAGAATTATTCATTCTATTACAGAAGCTGTAAGGATAGCACCACTTCAGCAGCACAGCCCTAACCCATTCCATATTGGCTAATGATTTCAGTCTCAGTTTTAATACACACGACAGGCTTTTAAGTCCCCTGTGCTCTCTTCCATCACTTTTCAGGTCTTGAGTGGTCTTCAGCTGAGTAACTCAGCATTTATGTCAAAAGGTATTAAGGAGACAAAGAGGCTCCCCCAGATTGCAGCAACCTTTTGCCAGTCAAAAAAACTTTTCTGTGTAGGATTGAAGGCTTGCAGATTTTCTGCAGTCTTCTGAAATGCTCCCTTACTCTGCCCCAGCAACACAGCTTAGGTTATGGGCCACTAAAATGACTACTGAGTTTTGTGGAAGCTCATACAAATATTTCAAGTCAAGAGATGTTACCTTTTCAATTCCCTTCAGTGATTTGTGTTTGTGTATGTGAGAATTAAGGAAAAAATACATTTGAATTTTCAGCTTTGACTAGGGGAAATTAAATGTACTTCATGGATACTAACTGGGGAACTTAGATAACTGTTTACACTTTTTCATATTCAAGAGGTTGGCAGTTCTACCTTGAAAATAGTTAACTCTTCTTGTAGTCCAAAACCTGAAGTATCTAAATACTTTACAGGTATAAAAGAGATGTTGTTCTAATTTTTAATAGATCAAAGAGCTGTAACTGGCCAATGTGTATGTTATACAACTCTTTTGTGCTTAATGATGAAAAGGTATGAGCCTCTTCCTTGGTAATTCAAACTGGAGCAATATGCCTATTTGATGCTGAAGGCTGATGGTGTTGGTTAAGGTGGCAAGTGCTGAAATAAAAATCTTCTAATGAGTTGTGTGTGATCTCTAGACACTTCTGAAGAAAGATGTATTAGGGATAGACAAATTTTTCTGCTATGTGCCTCCATGTAGATCTCTGTTCAGATCAAGGAAAACCTGAGTGAGATGAAATGACAAGAAAAAAGTTTCATTTTTCAACATCTTGGATGAATGACTGTACCTATGCACAAAACTGTATTGAAATAACTCCTGTGGGAGTTCGGTGGGGTAAAAAGTGAAGAAATCCTTATCTTCTCTTGCAGTCCAGTAGGCAGTGTTAATGAAAATACAATACAATTAAGTACTAAATAAACACTTTAATGATTTATTTTATAATTCTTACAGCGAATTTTCTGTCTTTATTGTAAATGACTATCTTATTCCTTGCTTAAGGGATTTAAAGACAATGTCTATCGACAGAGAAGAAAGTACTTTGTGGATGTTGCCATGAGCTATAAATAGTAAGTACTGGCATAATTCTTCCCTGTGCTGCTGACTAGTTAAAATTTATGCTCTACTTAATTCGGTAGGGTGAAGTTCAACAGTAGAGAAAGTCATCCTTTAAACTTTGACTAGTTTAGTGTAGCCTATATATTACAAACCTGATGCTTGGAATCCCATTACATTTTTGATACAGATACAGACATGTAAAGCCTTTGAAAGGCAAATACTCTCTCTTCAGCTTTTTATTCACAGCTGCTTAAAATTAAGAAAAGATTTTAGAAATGTTTGCATGTCTTACTGACAAACTGGTGTACTGCTGAATCACACATTTCTAGCATCCTTACTTAGTTGAAAGAGCTCACTAAACCCCAATATTATTATTTTCTTCTGGTACATGTACTGTATTGGGCTGAGGCCAATTGTATGAGGTTCAACAAGGTAAAGTGCTGGGTCCTATACTTGGGTCGCAACAAGCCCATACACTGCCACGGGCTTGGGGCACAGTGACTGGAAAGCTGCCTGGTGGAAAAGGACTTGAGAGTATTGTTGGGCAGCATCTGAACATGAGCCAGCAGTGTGCCCAGGTGGCCAAGACGGCCAATGGCATCCTGGCTTGTATCATAAATAATGTGGCCAGCAGGACCAGGGCAGTGATTTTGTCCCTGTATTTGGCACTGGTGAGGCCACACATTGAATCCTGTGTTCAGTTTTGAGCCCCTCACTACAAGAAAAAGATTGAGGTGCTGGAGCATGTCTACAGAAGGGCAGCAAAGCTTGTGAAGGGTCTGGAGCACAAGTCTTATGAGGAACAGCTGAGATAGCTGAGGTTGTGTAGTCTGGGGAAAAGGAGGCTCATGGGAGACCTTATCACTCTCTACAAGGACTTGACAGGAAGTTGTAGTGAGGTGGGAGTTGGTCTCTTCTCCCAGATAACAAGTGACAGGACAAGGGGAAATGGCTTCAAGTTGCACTAGGGGAGGTTTAGATTGGATATTAGGAAAAATTTCTTCACCAGAAGAGTGGTCTGGCATTGGAATATGCTCCCCAGGGAAGTGATAAAATCACCGTCCCTGGAAGTGTTGAAAAGGTGTGTGGATGTGGCATCTGGGGACAAGGTTTGGAGGTGAACATGGCAGTGCTGGGCTAAGAGTTGGACTCAGTGATCTTAGAGGTCTTTTCCAACCTTAACGATTTTATGATTCTCCTGGATGCTGCAAAATGCTGTTTATCAATTTTACCAGCACAGCTCCAAATTTCTTAGAATTCAGTGCATTTCTGTGTAGTTAGTAGAGCTGGTGCCTGTGCATAAATACACTGCATGTGTTTTCTCTTTTCCCCATTTCAAGTCAGTATTTTCAATTTGCCACAGCCCCTGGAAGTCAGGAAACTTTCTCTTCTACCTACAAACACCTACTGTGTTGCAATTTTCTTGTCATAGAAGCATTCAGCTAATTCTAATCCTACTCTTGGTTTTATTTGCAACAGGCTTAAGGCCTCATTCTCAAGGGAAAGAACATACTAATTTCATGTTCTTTTCCATTTTACCACATTTCTTCAGGTTTTTCATTTTTCTCCTTTGAGATTTCTACCTACATTGTTTAAAGAATATGAAACACACAATTTTTTTCTCCCTTTATAGAAAGCACATTCTGTCAGGAAGCTATTAAAAAATGGATTTTTGAAGGTTTTTCAGTATAAGGCTAGTATACAGCCCACAGAAGGCTGGGGAGACAGAAGGATTAGCTCTGCTTTGTGACCATATAATTCTGATTATATTTCTCCTTTACTGTTGTCCCATTCCTGTCGTTAAGCTATTACCAGTCTAACAAATGTGTAAGTGCTAGTGTTCGTTCCCTGGTTTTTTTTTTGGCCCACAGTGGCATTTGTTTAGCTGAGTGCTCATGACATCCATCCAGCACACTGAGCTGCTGGGGCAGGGTGTTGGGTGGTAGAGGAGCTTTCTGGGCTGCCCAAGTAAGTCCTGAGTTAGTACTTACTCAGCTTTCAAATGTAAATTGAGGGATATTTTTTGTTTGTATGTTTGTTTTCAACTGATTGATTTATTATCTCGTTTTTAGACTGCTTGCAGTAAAGTTAGCACTCCTTTCCTAACATTTGTTGCAGTGTGAAATGTCAGGCGTGGATGAGGGCAGGCTGTGTGTGCTCCTAGGCTCTTTCAGTTGGATAGTTCTCCATTTATGCATGACGGTAGCAGTAGTGCCATGCATTTCACACCTGCTAACTTGCTGGAAATACCTTCTTCCCTTCTCCCTGTCAGCTGCCTAAGTGCTGGAAAGGTCATTCAGCTGGCTTACTAAGCAGTAGTAGGTCTTCTACTTCAAAGTGTGTTTTTTTTTCTCCCCTGAAAGCAGTGACAAACATCATTCTTCTCACAAAAATCACATGAAGTTATTCTGCATATTCCCAGAAAAAAACAAACCAAAACAACAAAAAAACCCAGATAAAGGAAAGGGAAAACCTTTTCATTCTTCAGATTTTGATGGCTTAAGAATGATTTTTGCAGGCACATTGCAAAAATCAAACAGCCCAAACCAGAGATTTTTGGGGCCAAATCTTGTACTTCAGCAGAACCACTCAGTTGTATTCCTTCATTCTGCTCATGTTTTCAAATCTTCAAAAGATTTCTAACTCACCATGTTATTATGATCAGAGAGAAAACAAGATGTTTGCAATATTCTTAGCCAGGGACCACAAAATGGGCTGGGAGACCATTGCTGAGGGCACTTACCTAACATGTGCCAAAAATCTCATTCATGCTTCAGGTCTCCTGCAGTGTTCATCCTTAATCCCAGGGATGTGCCATGTCTACTGGTCTGTACAGCCAGTCTGTCTCTGGGTGTCTGTAGAGACAGCCCAGGGAGACACTGCATCCTGCTGCAGCTCAGCCTAAGCCATGCTGAGAAAAGGCAGATCAGCTCAGGAGGGACTCCGAGCTGCTACAGCTGAGCTGTTTCTGCTATCCATGCTGTGGAGCTCAGAGTTAATATAGGTGCCTCGGCACTACATCGCAGTCTCATCACACTCTCTTCTGTGGCCTAATGACTATTTATTTATTTATACAAAGAGAACAACTCTGTTATAAGGGCTGCTTTCCTTGGGGATAAACACCTCTCAGCCATCACTTACTGAGGTTTGGTGTGTTTCTACTTTTTGCAGTGTGAAAAAAAAAGCAAACCACACTTGTTTCCTTAAAAAAATAGCAAAGAGATTTGGCTGCAAAGAATTGACTCCATAAAAAAAATGGAGTTGAAAAATCCCAGATCAGCATTTCCTTTATGAATTGCTACTATTCTGTAGTGGTAGATGTTCTGCTTTGCTTGAACATTAAGTGGCCTCTGTAGTGGAGAGAGAGAGAAAAAAACACTAAGAAGTGAACTTGGAGGGGCAGATATTTATTTGAGCTGAGTGTTAAAGGGGAAGATGTTCATAGAGCACAGCAGTGAAGATCAGCTGTATGAAACAAATGGACCAAAAAACCCATAAAGAAACATATTCCTCCCTCGTTCACTTAGCTTCTATCCTAAAGATAGTGAAAATCTTGCTAATTAGTTCTTCGAGACTGATTAAGGATTTGAAAAGTGTTGAGAAAATTAAATCTGGAAGAAACATATGATGTTTAAAAGGGAGTTCATAATATGAGTTGTTTGCTCATGACCATGGCAAAATGGGAAGACCCTATTATAATAAGGAGAAATAAAAATTCAGGATAGATTAGCTTTTAGAGTCATCTTGCTCAGCCACAAGGAAGTGGCTGCCTATGCAGACTGGCCATTTCCATGATTTGTTGAAATATTTGAATGCAAGATGGGTCTTGCTTGTTGAAATAAGAGAGTTAGAAAACTGAGGTATACTGAGCTGAGGGAGAAAGGTACCTGAGGTCCTCCCCCAAGTCTGGCTGCTTTGATTTTCTTGATAAAGAAAGCAATATCATGGTCAGCTGGAAATAAGACCAGCTTTCCTAGGCATAAATCCTATTAAGAAATCAGTGTTTGGTGAACCTTCAGTACTAATGAATTAATTGAAGCAATAACTAAGTTATAAACCTTTTAGCAAGCAGTGAACAAGCTTCAGATCCTTGATTGTGTTTATGCCTTCCTAGTGACAGGTTGAACAGAAACATGTTTTTCCACTGGTGCACACATTTTAGTCCTTGATGGGCCAGTGCTGACCCATACTGACAGTACTGGTAGTAGAGGTCGGGTCTAAAGCAAAGGGATTAGGCTGGGAATTCTGGCAAACCCAGGTGGATGGAGTAGCAACCTGCTTGTATCTGTCATGTATGGTACAATTTAGAATAGCTGTGCTATGCTTTCCATGAACTGGCAGGCAGCTTAAGGCTGATGAATTGTTAAGGGGAAGGACAGGACTGACTCCCACTGAGGATGGGCATGGACACAATGCAGGTTCTGTGGATGAGAAATACTTCACTAATGTTTTGCAATTTTTGTCTTGCTGCAAAAGAGTGGCTAACAGGGAACTAGCGGATGTAGTGGATATTCAATGAGTCCTTAACAAACATGAGTACTTCATAAAAAGTAGCTTTTGACTGACTGCCATGATCAAAATCATAGAGTCATAGAACTGCAGAATGTTAAGGGGTTGGAATGGACCTTATAGATTATCTAGTCCCAACCCCCTTTGCCATGGGCAGGGGCCCCTCCCACTAGACCAGGATGCTCAAGGCTTCATCCAGCCTGGCCTTGAACACTGCCAGGGTTCAGGTATCCACTGCCTCCCTAGAGAGCCTCTTCCAGTGTCTCACCACCCTCACAGTAAAAAAACCTTTCCTGATATCTAATCTAAATTTCCCCTCTTTGAGTTTGAACCCATTACCCCTTGTCCTATCACTGCAGTTCCTAACAAAGAGTCCCTCTCCAGCTTCCCTGCAGGCCCCTTCAGATACTGGAAGGTTGCTATAAGGTCTCCATGCAACCTTCTCTTCTCCAGGCAGAATGGCCCCAACTTCCTCAGCCTGTCTTCGTGGGGGATATGCTCCAATCCTCTTATTAAATTTGTGGGCCTCCTCTGGACTTGCTCTAATAGTTCTATGCTCTTCTTACGTTGAGGGCACCAGAACTGCACACAGTATTCCAGGTGGGATTTCATGAGAGCAGAATAGAAGGGGAGAATCATCTCCTTCAGCCTGCTGGCCACACTCCTTTTGATGCAGCCCAGGGTTTGATTGGCTTTCTGCACACACTGCCAGCTCATGTTGAGTTTCTCATCCACCATCACTCCCAAGTCTTTCTCCTCAGGGATTCTTTGATATAAAATCCTTTTGATATAAAAGAATCCTTTGATATAGTGAAAGGCAAGGAGATTGAATGGTAAGTTTTCAATAAAGATGAGGGGAGAACCACAATGGATGTAGGGCAGATGATCCTCTCTTGTGCATGAAGAGACTGCATAGCAGCAATCAAATGTGAGGTGATTATTCCTTGTTACCTCGTACAGTGGAGATGAGATTATGAACTGGGCAATAACTGAAATGGAGAGCCAACTGCCAATAAAAGCCCAGCACTGCAATTCTCCTGCTTTAGTGGGGTTCCCCATGCCTAATATACCTGTTCAGCTGCTGTCTGTGATACTGGGGAAGCTGCAGCACTGGATTTAGAGTGCCCACATTGCCAGCCCTGTTGCAAGGAAGTGGGAGATAAGGACTGATTGAGTGGAGAAGGATCCTGTGAATCCCTTTGACCATCTGTACATGATTATAGTGTGGCAAAAGAAGATACCTGAGGAGAAGGCAGATTGCAGAGATTACATATAGGTTGTGAATATTAAATCCAGAGAAAGATGATAATGTTTCTAGGGAAAATTAATGACATGAGATGATGGCCCATGACCATGACATGGGAAATTCCTTACAGCTAAATAGAAGGCAGTGGAAGTTGAAAGGAGCTCTTCACACTGTTCACACTGTCATTGGGTTTTGAATTAGCTGTAACTACTCAAGGCAAATCTTGGATGTCAGAAACAGATTAGCAGATATTGTGGAAGGCTCCTGCTTTGCAATTTCTGTATACCTGTGTAAGGGAGAGGAGGCAGAGGAACCATGCAGAACAAAAATATATAGGAGACATGTATTTACAGGCTGAGTTTTGCCTGGGCTGGGCTGTTGGCTCTGAGGTGAGCATTCTCATGCCATAGTCCTACATGAATTTGAGATTCCAAACATATCTGCACATGTAAGGAGTAGTCTAAACAATAAATAAATAAATATATATTTTAATTAATGCATGCATTTCTGAGCATCTATGTAATTGCTTAATCTTAACTTTGTAAAATGCTAAGTAATGATTATGTATATAATATTTGTATTTTAAAGAATGCATAGAGCATGCAGTGTGCTGTAGGTCTTACTGAATCTACGCTTTGGACTGAATCAGCATCTTCAGCTATCCACTTACAAAGGCATCAGTGGCAATAAGTGGGGAAATATTAGTCTGGAATAGGAATATAGGAAATCCATCTTTCTACTGTGATATGTACAAAGATTAAGAAATGATGTACTTGTTTAATGTGAAACACAGTTCTTAAGAAAATGATACGTACAGTTTGACATCAAGAAATAATTCTAAGAAAAAAGCATCTAGCTGTCAATCTAAAATAGCTTTAAATTATTTTAATTGTCTTTGCCTTTATTTATTTTAAAATACTTCTTGCAGAAATGTCACTATCCACAATCTGTCTAGAATCTGGTTGTATTCAGATGTATTTTGTATTATTTCTTTTCTTTACAGTGGTCAACCTATTCCCAGAATAGAGTACACAGCTGAAGAAGTTAAAACGTGGGGGGTGGTCTTTAGGGAACTCAGTAAACTCTATCCAACTCATGCTTGTCATGAATATCTAAAAAACTTTCCTCTGCTGACCAAGTACTGTGGATACAGAGAGGATAATGTGCCTCAGTTGGAAGATGTTTCTGTTTTTCTTAAAGGTAAGATTCATATTTGGTTTATCAATAGACGTGGTTTCATGAAAACACTCTTTTTTGTTAGTATGCTCTGCTCTCTCAGGGCACAGGATGTGATTTCTGATAACCACAGTGGGCATCCCCCAAGTATCCAGGCAGGTAAAAGAGGAAGTCAAATGCCAAGATAACTGAATTTAAAGAGGAAAGCAGGTTTGGCACATTGTTGTATAGCCTGATGAATATGAGGCTTTCCTGAGTACTCAACACCTCATGAAGGTAGTAATTATATTTGTAGGTTGAAAAAAATATATGGTACCTCATACGTGATCTGGTACTTCTCTTTCATTTTATTTTTTAAAAGATTAGTATATGACATATTTAAGTGTGAAAATAGTCTTAATTTTCCTTTGTAATGTAAATGTGTCCTATATGGAAGATGTGGCAGACAAGAACCTGTTGCTTTTAGCTCTAGAGGAAAAGCCACCAAAGAGTTAATCTGAGGTTTTAATTTCTCCACAAGAGTTTCTTCAGCCACATGTACTTGTTCCTTAATCCTCTTGCTCAGGAACTAAAGTATTATAAAGGTGTATGTTTGAAAAAAAAAAATATATGTGCCATTAAGAGAATAATTAGCAAAGCATTTTGTCCCAGATATAGATGGATAATCTTTAGCTAAAAGAAATAGAAAATTTGTTATGACAGACTTTCGGCAGTCGGTGCTTCATCCATAACTATTGTTTGTGAATGTCTGCCTTCACTAATAGCTGACTCATCATTCTTTGAATTGGGTTGTGCCCTTCTGGATCTCTAAGGAATGATCCTAAATTGTACAGGTTCTTTCTCCCTAGCTAGAAATTCAAAGTCTCACACTTCTTCCAGAAATATGTTTTCAGGCTACATACAGCAAAAGTAGTATCTATTGAAGAAAAGCTTGAATCATTCTCCTGTAAAAACCTTGAAAGAGCAAGGAATGAATTTTTGAGAGAAACGTGCTTTTTTAACTGAGTCTGAAATTGTTCCAATCTGACAAAGGAACACTTCCTTAAATATTTAAATGAGGACCTCAGCTGTAAAAATTAGTATTTTATTGTCACAGTCTTTTATCTATAGAAATAAGGACAGATTTATTTTAATCCTATCCTGTTCTGTTAGGTTTGAATATATTCTACAGAAGTCATCTTCTGATGTGGAAACTTCTCTCCCATTTGGTACCAGACACAAAAATTTTAAAAACATCATTTATGGTACCTTTGCACTTTTTCTAGGCAAAGGTATTCAAACCCACTTTGAAATACCTCAAGCAGTTTTTATGAAACATATGCTAGCAATGCAAAATACTGCTTGTACATAACAGGTGAAAGTGATGTATGGTGATATTTAGTCAAGATTCTTTGTGCCATGCTTGATATAGTGATATATATATATATATAATGTAGTCTTTTATTATCTCCTTCACTTCAGAAAGGTCTGGCTTCACAGTGAGACCAGTTGCTGGATACCTGTCTCCCAGAGATTTTTTAGCTGGCTTAGCATATAGAGTTTTTCACTGCACCCAGTACATACGACATGGCTCAGATCCTCTCTACACACCAGAACCGTAAGTTGCTCAATATGCTTTAGTGCTGAAAAAAATATGCTCACTAGATTCTTAAAAGATCCAACTGAATTGGCCAAAATTGAAAAGAGGAACCTTCCTATAAATGTAAAAAACTGCTTACATTGTTGATGACAAAATCCTTCACAATGGCGAGCCAGAATTTAATTCAAAGACTTTTTTTGTGGCTTTTTGTAAGAGTCTTAAATAACTGGTTTATTTATACAGTGGGTCAAGAAATACTATTTGGATTATATTTCATTGGAAGATGGAGTTTTCAACTAAAATTTTTGAAAAAATGGCTAAATTTTATTTTCTGTTGGACAACTAAGGAAAGAAGATTTTGAGAAAAAAAAAGCCCTGAATCTCCTTCCCAAAAAGTGGCTTTTAGAATTATAATTTGGTCTTCTGTGTGCCAATTTTTCTTTTTCTGGGCCAGGCTCCACAGCTGTACTTCATTTCTCTCCTGTAACACAATGCAAGCAAGGCATGAGGCACTATTCTCTCACCCAGAGAGAATATTAGATATGATGCCTGTTACAGGGAACAGGATAGCAATAGCAAACACTTTAATTATGACTTTCATGGGACACCATTGCAGCTTTTCCAAAACAGAATATTGCGAGTTTGGATGAAATATTTTGGCATATGGTCTTTTGATGAAAAGTGGAGAAAAAGAAGATCGAAGCGATTGTAGCTCTTGTCTTGTGTCAGTTAGATAATATGGAGGCAGTTTTACCAAAGGCATCTGCTGATCTTGTAACCACTGGAATGATATTTTTGCAGTGAATCAGACATTAGGCAGTTAGCATGAAATTGTAGCTGTGGTTTAGTCAGATTGGACTAGTGAGTGTATTTGAATTTTGCCCAAATTTACACAAAGGATTCATACATATATATTCAGCTCCAGTCCTGTAAACATTTTGGAGCCAAGTCTAACTTTGATTTAATGAATAGACTGCCCAAACCGTGGAGTAATATTTTCAGGTATAAAAGGTATAATGGAACCCCATAGTAAGACGCAATGCTGCTAAAAATGATCTGGCATTATTCTGGCAGGAGTCACCAGGTGGTGCTGTTAGACACTCATCTACCCTTTTCCTCGGCGTCTGAATTGAGTAAAGCATTCGCCGAAATGCCATTAGGCTAGTTTTGTGTGCGTGTTTCTTTTGGGAAGGAGGTGGTGATCCCTGAAGGAATTAATGCACTTTTATAACCTCCATAATTAGAACTTTAATCTCTTAAATTTGTAGGCAAATTGCTACAATGTAAAATCCTGAAAGAAGGGCCTGGGTATGTGATGCTGAACCTTTTCTGGTCTGTCTAAAAATATCTGTAGATAATAAATAAATAAAAGAAAAGATACTTGGGAAGTGCCAGGGTTTGCACCAATGATTTCCTCTCCTGTGGGCAGCCAATGTTTCGGATTGCAGCATGTACCAATGTTCAGCAAAAGAATTATGACACTTATTAACGTTGTACAAACTAGAAGAACATTTTCTTCTACTGGTAGATTTAGGTATATAAACTCCAACACGATCAAAGGAATGAACATCTTCCAAGAAGCAATTAAGTGTGTCTGTGCTTTTACTGATATTCTCTGGTTCATTGATTTGTGCATTTGAGAGCCCTGTAGTTTTCAGGATGCTGCTTACATTTAGAATTATGCAGTGTGTCATAGCTGATCCTTAGGAGTAATGTCAACTGCTTTTTTTGTAGCCTTTCTGGTCATGGTATCTGTAAAGTCACTGTGTAATAATAATAGTTCAGTTAGAATGAAGATTTTTATTCCTTATTTGGGCAGAACTTAAAAATTCTGGTTAAGGTCTTAACTCCTCTAAATATGACTAACAGAGGAATTAAGTTGTCATTTTCTAAAGATGTTATGCTTTTTTTGCAGATCTGCTTGTTCACCTTATTTAACTAAATTGTACTGACTTTGAGGAACTCCATAGGAATATTTTGAAAATCCCTTTTAAATGTTTCTAAATTTTTTTTTATAGCATAGAGCATCTAGTGAGTGTTACCAGATATGCAGAGTGAAATCCTGGCTTTTTTTTTTAAACTCAGTCGCAAAGCTAAATTGACTTGAGTGGGGACAGCTCTTCATCTTCTGCAGTAGCTGCAATGCCCTGAGATCTGCTGGTTGATATATATGACCATAATGAGGTTTGCTGCAGGTCCCTGGCTGGTGAATGTTGCATTTCAATGATATAAACCTGGAAAAAAAGGCTCCCTTTGACTTCAGTGGGCTTTCCATCAGATTTAACACCCAAGCTATAGAGCTTGATACAAATTAGAGAGTTCATTTGGTTTGATCTGTATCACTACTACATGCATTTAAAAACATTTCTTCCTGAGTTTCATTATGTTTCTACTACATTCAAGAGCTGTGTAGATCTCCTCTGTTTTGCTAACTAATTTATTCCAAGAAAAATCTTTTGCGGTAGAAAGTACATTACAAAAATCTTATTTTCTCTGAGCAATGTGTGTGAATACATTAAAGGAACTTAATTATTTTCTGAATAAAACAAAACAAAAGAATCAATCCTTGGTAGTTAAGCAAAGAATTATATTGTTTAGACTATCTATAAAGGGCCAGACTGGCAGGGAAGTCTAAGAGACTCCAGTGACAATCCCAAATGCCGATACATGTTTCTGCTGAAAGATTTTGTGGGTTTGGTTTCTTTGGTTTTGTTTTGTTCATATGTTTTTGCTCTTTGTAACTGCACATTCAAAATACTACTTTGCATAGTTTTAATGGAAGAATCTACAAGCTAAAGACATGAAAGACGTATCTTCTTCCTCCTCATTCTCTTCCCCTTGCCGAGAGTGTGTTGTGGTTTAACCCCAGCCAGCAGCCAAGCCCCACGCAGATGCTCACACACTCCCTCACCAACGGGATGAGGGAGAGAATCCAAAGGGTAAAAGCTAGTAAAGCCCATGGGATGAGATAAAGACAGTTTAATAGAGAAAACAAAAGCTGCACACACAAGCAAAGTAAAACAAGAAATTAATTCACTGCTTCCCACAGACAGGAGATGTTCAGCCATCTCCAGGAGAGCAGGGCACATCACACACAACAGTTCCTTGGGAAGACAAACACCATCACGTCCCCCCTTCCTCCTTCTTCCTCCCACCTTATATACTGAGCATGATGTCATATGGTCTGGAATATCCTTTTGGTCAGTTTGGGTCACCTGTCCCAGCTGTGTCTCCTCCCAATCTCCCATGTATCCCCAACTTCCTTGCCAGCGTGGCAGTATGGAATACAGTAAAGACCTTGGCTCTGTGTAAACTCTGCTCAGCAATAGCAAAAACATCTCTGCATTATCAACCCTGTGTTCAGCACAAATCCCAAACATAGCCCCTTACTAGCCACTGTGAAGTTGACTCTACTTCAGCCTGAACTAGCACAGAGTGACAAGTTAATGGGGTTAGGCCTTGTCTGCTCTCATTTTGTCTGCAAGGGTGGAAGTAACAAAGACCCTGTGTCCCTGTGCAGAACTAAGATTAACACATCTTGTTTTTTTTGCTTCTGGGAGTTGTGGCTTCAGCACAGGAAAATAGGGATGTTAGACCCTTGCTTGGGTATCAATAGCAGCGATGCTGCTGTAGAAGCTTGCCTGCAGACAAGTGTGCTTACCTGAAGCCAGGAACTTGGAGCCAGTTCCACTGTATCTTCTTTGGCTGTTTGAAGTACTAATATGAAGCTAAAGATATCTGAACTGATGCAGTGCAGCATAGGTGGACAGCACTTGGTGTTGATTTCTCCAGTGAAGGTAAGAATTGGAGTTAGAGTGCTGGACTTGCAGAGAATGGGCTTTGTGGCCCATTTTTGTGTTGGAAGGTGATAGTTGGAGGAGTCACATTCTTCCAGTGAGTTGCTTGGTACTGGGAATTTTCAGTGTGTATCTGTCAGACTGCAAACTCCATTTCCCAGCTGCTCTTTGTATTCTTAGTGAGTTAAGTCTTGCAGGAGATGTCTGGAAAAATTGTGTCTGGAACTGAATTAAAGAAGGGTCATTAGCCTTTGATGGTTATCCACTCAAGGGTTATCCACTCCTGAACAAAGAGATGGACACTATGCAGAGCTAACCAGTTTTTCAAGTCTGAGCTCCAATGAGAATGGAACTATCTAAGCTATGGGTCTTGTTGAACAAATTACTCATATATGAAATTGGCTCAAACTTGTAACACACAACTTCAGAGCAGTGTCTGTCTCACCAAGAAGTGTGACTATAACACGAGCAAATGTTGCTACTCCTTTTTCAGCAAGGCCACTTGAACTGAGAAGGGAGACTTGTATGTGACCATCCAGTACTGGAACTATATTTGATAAGCTTTTGATGAGGCAAACTAGGACTACCAAAGCTGTTAATCTTCATTTGCATGCATTCAGAAACTACTGCCTACTGCTATCTACCTAGACATAGTTGATGCAAACTTCTTGGTGAAGATACTGAGTAAGAAGACTTTTAAATTATATAGAGGTTGTTTTTCTGTTGAAGATTTATCTGACATGTCAGGTTTGTGTCTTTTCAAACAAAAATAGTTTCTAAAGACAAATTGGATGATTTTGGGTAGAAGGCAGAAAACTTGATGTTTTCTCCCTGCCTTTAAAACATTTGTTTACAGTTTAGGATTAAAAAAAAAAAGAAATGTCTTTGAAGAGACAGAAGCAAAGGAAATGTCAGATCGGATTTTTAAAGTGAACTTTACTACCAAGTCCATTATTTTCTGTGAACAAATGCACCAAAACTTTCAGAATTGTTTGAGAGCTTTTGTAGATGATGCATGTGCACTTTTGTTATCAGTTTTTTGTACACTTATGTCTGCACTTCGTCATGACTAATAATGCACTTACAGATGTGAACAGCTGTTCTTTCTGAAATGATTCAGGTTCTCTGCTTTTTCTGAAATCCTCTCAGTGAAGAGTGGACTGCATAACAAAAGTACCCAGTAATTGCAGTAGGATCTCAGGACTGAGAAATTAAGCACACAGAAACCTCTGTAAATATTGCCCCAAATTTCTAGGGGCAGGTGGCAAAATGGTGTGGAGCTGTACCCAGGTGCAGAAAGGGGAATGGAGAAGGGGAAAGATTAATGTGTTGGATTTTAAACTGGGTTCATGTGGAGAGAAATGCTGAAAACTGTACTTGTGAGACATCTGGCTTTCCTTTGGGCAGTTCAGTCTTCATGGCACTAAGCCTGGAAGACAGATCAGGCTCTCCCATTCAGTCTGAAAATTATGATGAAATCACAGAACAGGTGGTTAAATGACATATAACCTATTTAACATAAGCAAATGTGTGTATTTCTGCATACATGTAGAAAGCATACACATGATTATGTGTGTATGCAGAATTACTGCATTGTAAGTACTATGTTTCCTGATAAAAATTTTAAAGTAGGGGTCAGACCCATATAAAATGGTTTATGTAATATTAATTATGGAATTATTATGGTATTAATTTCTGTAATGACTCTCTTTCATTTCTATTCCCTTAGGGATACGTGCCATGAACTCTTGGGACATGTGCCTCTACTTGCTGATCCCAAGTTTGCACAGTTTTCCCAAGAGATAGGACTTGCTTCACTGGGAGCATCCGATGAAGATGTTCAGAAATTAGCCACTGTGAGTCAAAATCTTTTTGTGACATGTTCTCTCATCTGTCCTCCTCTTTGTTTGATGAAGTGATGTGCATTTTCTTATTCGAGCTGTATTTTCAGGTTCCAGATGACTATGATGTGACAATCACAGAGCTTTATGTATTTTTCCATTGTTTTTGATACGAGAAAAGCTGATCCACACTAGTCTTCAGGTAGCCAATTTTATTTTGTACATGCAATAACCACCAATTTTCAGGGCTAGCTGAATTGGCTTTTGTTTGCTTTAAGGTGCTGAAAACAAGTAAGCGAGGTAATCTTGGAAAAAAACCCCAATCGAAAACATTTTGGTGTGTGCTCTCCTCAGGTTAGCTCCTCCACAGGTGGCCACCTTGACTCTTAGGACTGGTATTTCTGACCTCACTGTTCTGTTTTGCAGCTATTAGTTGTATTGCAGTGTGTGATGGATTTTGAGATGACACTGCATCCTTGCTACTGCTCCTATTGGGGAATATGTAGTTACTAAGCCAAGGCTGTGCAGCAGTAGTTGTAGACCCGAGATCAAGTGCCTCAGGCAGCAGCTGGGAGATGGATTCTACATTGCATCAAATGAGGCACAAGCCAGTAGATAGTGTGAACTGAAAGATGTTGTGTGCTATAGCTGTTGAATGCTACTGCAAGTAGAGCCTTCTTGGCCCTTGTGTGAGGGATCCTGTCAAGTTGTCAGGACCCACTTCCTGACTGCATGTCAGCCCTGCTCTATTGCCATATTCCAGTAACTCATATGCAACCCTTTGTATCATGACACAGGTTAGTGACCCCTGGTCTATACCACTCTCTCTGATTGTGCTAACTTACTCTCTGCTTCCTTTTGTGGATCTTGGTAAAATTAATATTGCAAATAAATTCAAACAATCGCTTCAATCTTCTTTTCCTCCCTTTTCATCAAAAGACCATATGTCAAAATATTTCATCCAAAGTGGATTAAAAAAACACCCCATATTTATATATTTTATCTAGTGAAAAAAATCTGTGAGATCGAGCATAAGAATTGGTTCCTTTAGAACTTATCCATCATACTACTGCTTTTCTCCACAAGAAGTGCAGTGGTGATTGAAAGGGTTGAAAATAACAGTGCTGAAGGTGGAGTCAAACTAGGTTCAATTAAACTATAAAAATTTTGGTGCACTAGCTTTGCAGAGGCTTAGAGTCCTATCTGCCAAAAAAGGTGTTTGTACCGTTTATTTGATTTTAGTGCTGTAGCCTTCCAGAAGAGGCCACTAAATTCAGTTACTCAAACTGGCTTCACTCCTTAGTTAGACAGGGTCAATGTCTTGCTGTGCTGGTTTGAAAGCAAACCAGTGAGACTCCAAGTCAGAAATACAATTTAATAGGAAAAACAAAACAATAAATGCAACAGTACAAAAAGAAATCACTGACAGAGTCAGAAAGCAACCTGACACCCTTGGATACCTGATAACCTTGGATGACATGGGCCTATTGCAGAGGACAAAGTTGGTACTGACCTGTTTCGGGGAGAGATATTAATATAAAGTGACCTGTGAATATTATATAAATGCTTTACTCCTCCCCCTCACAGAAATTCCCAGTTTTGACTGACTGTGTCATTTGAACAAGGAGCTGCTCCTGAATCACAAAGCCAAAAATAAAAGAAGACAGCTGAATCGCTTTCCCTTATCATACTGAAAATTTGATATCTGAGTCAAAGTTGATTTCTCCTCCTATGCTGGAAATAGCTCTTTCAGGTGAAAGAAACATTTAGAGAGAGACTTAAAGTAACCCAGGTGGTGTTATTTTTTGTAGAAGCACAATGAGGGGCTGTCCCCTGGGGCAAATGCTTGACAAATACAGAGATGTTACTTGCCCTTAAATGTGCAATGTAAACAGCCAACTTGAGAGCAAGTAGAAAGAATATTTCTCAGTGGTGAGAGTAAGGAGGCTAAGAAATTCATTCAGATGGGCACCAAATGTCACCTGAGGTGCTATTAACTAACTTTTGCAACATTCAGTCCCATTTCCATCCTAGATAAAAACCAGAGACACAGTAAGCTGAGAAATGCCAGCCAAGACTCTTGACACAGAAAAAGCAGTTCAGGTTCCAAGAAGGCAACTTCAAAGTAAATAGAGAAACAAATGAATGGAGAGAGAGAATGCATATTAATGAGCTTGAATCAATATGCCCAAAGCTAGCTTGCCATTAGCATGACCTGTTTCAAAAGATAGTGACATTAACAGCTAAGCCATTATAGGGAGGACAATGGCTTTAGGAAGAGAAGAAAACACCTCTTAGGAGTTCAGACCAGAAAGGGAAGAATTATTACAGGTGATTTTGTAATCTTTTTCTCCATTCTGCTCTCAAAAAGATGCTGTGTATCAGCTTTGATAGATCTGCTCTTTGTGCCCCATCAGTCCTGAGCTGCAAAGGAAATGTCTGATGCTTTTGTCCCTGAAGGGCTTACAGTGGATGTAAAGCAAGCTGGAGCCTGGTGCCTGGGCAGACTAGAAGTGTTCGGTAAATTGCAATTAGTCACAGCTGTGCAGCCCTGCTGAAGGGCAGGGATTAAATGGGAGAGCATTGCAAGGGCTCTGGTGCTGGCCAGCTGGGGGGAGAAGGATGGCTGCAGGGGACAAGGGCTGAAAAGAAAGTATGTAAGTTCTCTTCATGGTTTCCTCTTGGAGCTTGCTAGTCAGATGGGGGACAGGAGAAAGGAATTGCTTCTGCTTCACCATGAGAGTGGAATATTGGACGAGCCAAAAGACTCTCTTTGTAGTGAGGTTTTTTTGAGAGTTTTTTATTTCCTTTACGATTTTTTAGGAAAGAAAGAGGAAATATGGAAAAAACGCAACTGAGAGATATGTTACTGAAACAGAGCAAAACACTTGTACAATCCACTCTTTTGCATGCAGTGTGGTATAATGTGGTTACTAGTTGAGGAAATACAATATTGGTCATGCATGTCTGGGTGCTAATTATTATCATCATGATCACCACTGATGTCTTGTGCTGTTCTGTGTGACTTTCTAAAACCACTCTTGACCTAATTTTTCAAGCATGTATGGTCTTTCTACTTTCACATAGTACAAAATAAAAAAGACTGTCTTTTCTGCTTACCTATCAAACCACAAGCTGTAGAGAGGACTTGACATGGGGTGTTTCAACTAATTTATATAATATATCATTTACAACATGTTTAACAGCACATAATGTAAGGTTTTCACAGGCAAATTGTACAAAAAATACATTTTGGTTTGCATTTCAGTGTTGCATTATAATTTGTGGACTTGGGAGCCAGAGAGCAGCTGGCTTTGTAAAGCTGCAAGTTGATAAGCAGGAACCTGCCTCTCTTGCTAATGGCAGGATTGACTCCTGACTCCTGCTAAGTTGTTTCAGCACAGCTCAGGTTGCCCTTTTGAGATGCAGTGTGTATAGGATGTGTTTGTGTAGCTGAAATCCAGAAGGGCACCTTAACTGGTGATGATTCAGAAAAGAGGCTAGCAGAGTGTTTTTGTATGGAGTTTATCACTAAATCTTTCCACCCAAGAATTTGGTCATTAGGGCCTAATTAGTTTGGTCATTAGGACCTAATTTTTTCCCCAATCATTTCTCACTGGAAGTTACATTTAAACTTTCAGTCCTCTAGAACTGTAAAACTGTCACCTTTTCATCTTTCTTGATTATATTTGTTCTGGTATTTTAACAGCATGGAACAGTAGAAGTCAAGACCTTTCTCTTGTTCTTGCTATCTATTATGCTTAAAACCACAATAATTGCTTCTGAATTTGAATGAATTATGTTTGAGGAGGTAACGAAAATGGAAGAAATGCAAGTGTTGCAGATAAAGAGTAGCATTTGGTAACTTAATGGTAGATACAGCATTCATGGTCTCACTAGACAGAGCAGGCTGTTGCAGTCTCTCATCTTCACAAATGGCAGATTAGATTTCCCAGAAGGGCTATTTAGTAGTGCTAGGCCATAAGTACAGCTTGTGGACTGGATTACTGTCTTCCTTCATGGATGAGAAAATGGAGCTGAGAAGAAAACTGAAAATAATTGAGATTTTGAACATTCCCACTGTAAATCTGAAAAATCAACTCTGCTTGTGTGTTTCTCATTTATAGCTGCAGAATGATAGACAGGGAACACTATTGAAAGTCTGTGATCAACTGCCCTGCTGAAGCTATTCTGCCATATAAAAATAATTATGTATTGGCCAACTGAAACATGGTATTACAGCCAAGACCTGTGGCAGTCACTGAGCATATTGAAGTTGCACATTGAAATCTCTGCATGGTCTTTTTTCTGAATCTCAATTTCATGCCATGTATGTGTGACTGATGCCAGGTGTACAGCTGCACATGCAGTGAGTACCTTAAGTCCAGTGGTGACACAATGGAGTGTCTTGCAAAGGAGTTGTGTCCAGCTACACCTGTAGTTAATGAATAAAGGAGCTGCAGCATGAAGATCTGGGAGTGAATATGATTTTAAAACTACTTGAGTAAATTTTGATGGACTTACAAGAGACATCTGATATTACTCTGATTTGGAATGTGTGTCAGGGAAGATCAATCAATTCCCAGGGTAAAAGCTAGGACTATAAAGCTGAAATCAGGTACAATGGATGACTACAGCCAGACTTTCTCCTGTTACACAGCATGAGACTCAAAATACTATGATCCATATTGTTCATTAGTAGATGGCCTGGGCTGTGTTTCTGTTCCTGACTTTGACCAGGCAAAACCACTCATATGCAGATGTATTTGGAAATTGCCCAAGCACAGAACCTGAAACTTATAAAAGAAGCAGAAGAGAAAGCTGATGAAATCCGTGGCTTTCTTAACTGTTACAAAGTCACACAGGTGTTTGAATAAGGAGAGAAGGATAACTTACTGATGGATTACTTTCCTTTGATTCAAAGGAAATCAGGTGTTGCTGAGCACACTGGCTACTGTACAAAAAGCGTTCCATAATTGTGGTTTTGCTCTTGCAAAACATTCTAGAGGAATTAATAAAAAGTAGTGGTGTCCATTTTAAAGAGTCTCTTTCTTTCAGCAATACTTTTGATAAAGTAGCTGAAGCACTGATGCTAAGTCCTTCCTACAGTATGCATAATCAAATAGGTGGGCAGAAAAAAAAATAACACAGAACAGGACTAAAGGGGAAAAAATTTGTATATTCGAGGGATAAATCTTCAGTATTTTAGAATACTGCAGTGTTTCCCAACAGTGCATTTTCAGAATCATCAAGTCAGAGATTTGTGATATAAGAAAAAAATCTCAGCAGAGATACCTAACTAGCTTTGTAGCTCAAAACCAAGTGGCTCTGTATTACATAAAAATAAGCTAGCACTCCAGAGAAGTTACTACAAGGTTAATGCGAAGAATTCTGTTGCTGGAATGGGAGCAAATGCTCAATGTTTACTGCAGGAATTGTGACAGTTTGATAAGGCCTTTGTTGTGGGCTTAGAGAATCTGTTTCCAGGTTTGGATCTGTAAGAACTACTGTGATGGTCAGGGCCATGGCTGGTGCCTTTTGCCCAAGTCATATAGCTATTTAGGGGGGAGATGTAAGAACAGGCTGAGCATATCCAATTATTTTCCAATGCTTTCCAAGCTTCTGAACATTCAGAAACTTGAAGAACTCTTGAGTCAAATGTGATATCTGTGCATTTAGTTATCCTGAAAGGATTTCTGTCCAGAGACAGCTGTTTATGTTTGAAGATGCATGAATTTTTAGTACCTGCAGTAATTTTGACAATGAGCTCTATGGCTCAACTATTCAGTGTCTGGTGACCTATCTCCTTTTGTTGTTTTCAACCTGATTCCTACTAGATTTTTTTGTATTTGAAGAGAGAACGATCAAATTCCTGCAGACTTTCTGACTGCCATCATGCCTTTACAGAACTCATATTTTCACTTAGATCTCTCTGTTTCTGGATTGAAAACCAATATTTTGTTTAGTTAGTCCTCATGTTATTCCTTCCCTGAACCCTTTCCAGCTAGAACTGGAAAAGAGAGAGGCTATCTCAGTTAACAGACTGGGGAGCAGGGTAAATGAGCAGCTTGAACCATAATTTGAGTTTTGGTTAAGAGTAGCACTGTGGAGTTAAGCCAGTTTTGGATGTGCTTGCTGTAGAATTGGGTGCCTTTCTATGGCAGTGGATCTGGTGGTGTAGAGCTGGTATGGTTTGCTGCTTTGGGACGGAAGAAACAGGCTCTGTGCAGGAGGGAAGTAGAATTCAGCGGATCCATCTTGCATTGCTGTTCAAGAATATGAGTCCCTGCAGTTTCTGATCAGCAGAAAATACAAAAGATAGGTCAACACAGGATGTATTAATCTGGAAAAGAAACATCTTGTGCTTTGTACTGTGTCACTCAAAGCTAAGAAGGTGGGGGAGAGTTCACCTGTGGCTATAAGACTGCCCAATTCGTCAGGTCTTCTGGTCTGCTTCTTCAAAGGATCTCAGGTTGCCTTAAAAGACAAAATTTTGTGCTAACAAATAACTAGAAATAGTGTTGGTCTATGATGTGCTTGTAAGTTTGTATGTTTGGGCCCAGCCCTGTAATGAGGAAGCTAGATGCAAGAGACAACTAATTTGACTTGATTGGGAGCAGGGAAGAAATTAGAAATTTTGCCATAGAAATAATATAGCTCCTTTTAGACAGGATGTGATTTATGAAGATCAAGCCCTAAGCAGTTAGAAATGCTAAAGAAAAAGGCTCTATTAAAATAACAAATTGCAGCTAGACACTGGATTTGCTTTTATTTCTCGTAGCATTTTGTTTCTAAAAGTGGTTAGATCATAATCTGTGAGGTTACTGAACTGCAAATGCAAGTCTGCATGCACACAAGTAATACATTTTGACATATAGGTTAACAAGAGAATGGTGCAAATTTCACACAGCACTGGCTTGCTAATTACGTTTGTTTATTTTCAGAAGCAACTTAATTTTTGGTAAGAAATTGCAGATTCTGCAATAGTAATCTTTGCCATTAGTTCAGTAGCTTGCACTCTGAATGTTCGCTCTGCTACAGCAATAATGAGAGTGAGTTTCAAAAATAGCTTATGAAAAAATATGGAATTTAGGAGTGCATGCAAGTGGCAAGTGTCTGCCGCTTCGGTGTTGGATACACTTGTGATAGGTTGAGGAGTAGGTGAAAAGAGTCTATGAATTTTGATAGGGTTTTTTGCATATTTGTTTTCTCTTTTGACCTACAGTAGATAATGTGTTAGCAAAAAAGCATGAAGTGTCTTTTGTAGAACTTACGTAACTGGGACAAAAGAAAGGACCAGCTTCCAGTGAGCAGCAATAGGACAAACACTTTGAGTAACAATTACAAATAAAGCACATCATATGTTGCAGGAATAAAAACTGAATTAAAGAAGATGGGGGGGGGGGAAAAGCTATAGAGGAAAGGTTTGGAATATATTGCTACCGCTGTTCCTGACTGCCCCTGTGCTTTCACCAGTATGTGGAAGAAAAGAGATAATCCTGGGTTATGATACCTACACCTACTTGTGTAGGTATTGGTCATACCGACAGTGCTGCACTTATTTTCCTTTGGTTGTAGCACATACATGTGCAACTCCCTTGTAAAATACATTCACATGCAGTCCAGAACTGTGGGGGTCTCATGCAGCTAAACCTATATTTGTCTACCATAGTATGTTCCATACTATATTAAGAAGTATTCTTAGAGGAATATATAGATGTCGAAGCAAAGTAAGAAATTAAATTTTATAATGCTCCCTGCTTTTTATGTTTGTTTACAAACTTAAATCTGTAAGACTCTGTAACATAGAGTGCTAATCATTTGAGTCATTTGTACAAGACATGGACATTCTCCAGCAGCAGCACAGAAATATATGGGGAAGTGAAGGAGTTCAGTATGTGGCAGCTCATTTCAGCCATATCTAGGTCTTACTTAGGACTGAGGGAATGTCTGTGCTGTGGGTGCGCAGGTGGAGGAGTTGGCTTTACCTCTGCTTTCCATGGAGCCAGAGCAACTGAGGAGTGCCTTGTAAAAATAGCTTTGGTGACTGCAGGCAGGGTTCTCTTGGAAGCACCTCCCTGAATGCAGCTGCCCAGTTAGCTGGCTGGGACCTGCAGACACTTCAATTCACTAATGAAGTCTCCTTTCAGTAGTTTCTTCTCAAGGCTGAAGAGGCCCATCTTCAGCCTATCCTGTAAAATTGTTGCTCCAGTCCCTTAACTATCTTCGTAGCCCTTTGCTGGACCCAGGAGCTCCATGTCTCTCTTGTACCAAGGAGTCCAGAACTGGACATAGTACTCCAGATGTGGCATCACTAAAGTCCTCAAACCATACACTTATCTTTTTATTGTCTGAAATATTGATTCAATAAATAATTTTGCTTCTGGAAGGGACATTCATACATGTAGCTACTATGCATAACTCAAATACTCTCTTATGGAAATAGTCTTAAAATACATATCTGTACAGAGCTGAAAAAATCCTAGCTTACCATGCTAACACGACTTGTTTAAATACTAATTCAAGGACTGGACATACCTCGTGTGTTCAGTCTAATTCTCTCACCCAGCATGTTCCTGGATATTTTCTTTGTGTGCATGGATAAAAGTATGGAAGTAAGACAAAATATGGCTGATGCCCATAAAGAATTAACTATGCCTAGGGCTTAATTACTTAATGCTGCAGCTTTGGAAGTGGTTCTTGTGCCTGTCGACATCTTTCTATCAAATGGCATCAAAGTTCTGGATGAAATATGGTCCCATAAATTTTTAACTGAGATGTTTTTGGCTGATCTACCATAATGATTTTGTAAGTATAGCTTAATTATATATTTATAGTCCAATGCTGATGCTACAGAAGGCCAAGGGGCAATTTGCCATTACTTTCAATGAGTTTAAGTCCTTAGGCTAAATACTAACCTAGTTTCCATGTGTACCATTTCCTAAAAGCCAATAGAATTGTACACATGCAAATGAAAGTAGAATTTGTTGCTGTAAAATTAATCATAGAATCATGGAAAGTTAAGGGGTTGGAATGGACCTTAAAGATCATCTAGTTCCAAGCCCCTCTGCCATGGGCAGGGACACCTCCCACCAGAACAGGTTGCTCAAGGCCTCATCCAGCCTGGCTTTGAACACTGCCAGGGTTGGGGCATTCACTACCTCCCTGGGCAACCTGTTCCAGTGTCTCACCACCCTCACAGTAAAAAGTTTCTTCCTAATATCCAATCTAAATTTTCCCTCTTTCAATTTATACTCATTGCTCTTTGTCCTGTCACTACAATTCCTAACAGAATCACTCTCCAGCTTCCCTGTAGACTCCCTTCAGATCCTGGAAGGTTGCTGTGAGTTCTCCACACAACCTTTTCTTCTCCAGCCCCAACTTTCTCAGCCTGTCTTTGTAGGGAAGGTGCTCCAGTCCTCTTACCAACTTTGTGGCTCTCCTCTCCTCTTAGTCCAACAGTTGCATGTTCTTCTTATGTTGAGGACACCAGAACTGCATGTATTACTCCAGGCGAGGTCTCATGAGAGCAGAGTAGAGGAGGAGAATCATCCCCTTTGACCTGCTGGTTGCGCTTCTTTTGATGCATGTTTGTAATTTAATGATATTGTTATATATTATATGTAATTAGAATACATATAATATGTAATATATATATGTTATATATTATATTCATAATTTACTTGCCGAAACCTGTTATCTAGGAATATGGGTTTCTGCGGGGAAGGAATTGACTCTGGAGGGCACGTAATTTTGTAGTTGTGTCACTTTCTTTGTTCAAACTCCTGTGCTACAGCATGGAACAAATTCGGTTAGCTACTTCTTAGAGCTGGGAGGCCTTCTGAAGTTACTGTATAAAGGTATTTTTTAATTTGCTAAGGCAAATACTCTAAACATGTGAGCACTGTAGAAGCCAAAGAAGGGGTTACAAAGAAAGGTCTTGTGATTGTTAATTTTGGTTGTTTTGGTTTGATTCCGGCTGTGGCTGAAGTTGTTGGTGTGAGGTCAGCAGAACATCAACGTGATGGCACCCTTTCAGGCACACTTTGAACAATTCCTTCAATCCCTTAACCTGTTAGGTTGCTTTTGCATCAGACAAGGTTTTAGTTTAGACTGGGTAACCTTGTTTCCATTGTAAGCTGTAAGTTTGATATATTCTGTACATTGTAGAGAACTTTGTGTAGAATATCACTGTGGCGTTCATTAAGATTGCATCTACTAATAGTGCTAGATAAAGCAGTTTGAGCTCAGAGCTTTTTCAAGACATGCTGGAAAGAATGGGTACTCACAGATTATAATTTTTCCCCCCATAAAATATACTATTCTGTTTTTCTCAAAGATTTTTCTTCCCTCCGTTGAATCAGTAGGCTCTAAGTGTAATAATTATACTGTTTCACTACATAGAAGTGGCTAAGACAATAGTTTAACAAGACATTTTATATTTCAAGAATGTAAACCCCTTTTTAGGATTAGTTTTTCAGCTTTAAATAAACATATTAGCTTATAGACAGGCCCATGCTATACCTCTGGAATGACTTTAGGATCCATACAAGCAGAGAATTGCAGTATATCAGTGGGATCCTGATCACTAGTGACCATTTCAGAGTGATCTTTGCATGGGGTAAGTCACTCCTAGAGCACAACCTATGTAAATTCCTCGGGCTTGAGTACAGTGAAGATCTGTGATCTCTCAGCTCACAGGTACAGTAATACTTTTTTTCCACCTTGCTGAATACATGTTAATGTGGTTCACCTTGTGTTTACACACTTCTGGCAAGTAACTCAATGGTGACTCAGTTGACTGCTCTGTGGTTATGATAGATGCATTTTACATGCTCTCACTACTGAAAATCAGGGTGCTGCAAGGAGATACTCTACACTTGAAGAAGATTTTGTTTGGGGCTGTGAAAAACATCTTCAATTTGGATATATTTTTAGTAGCAAAATTAAAAGATATTTAAAATTCCCTGAGCTACTTTTCTTCTTTGATCTGTCTGTCAGCTTGACATGAATAGAACTTATACTTTTGTGCTTATGCCTCCTATCTTTTTTTGCTTCTTTTTTGCAAGACAGGTTAAGCAAATGCATTAAGAGTGACAAAAGCTTTTGGGAGTCCCTTTGCAGTTATGTGATTAAAAGAACATTGAGTTTAAATGCAGTGTTGCTGTTAGAAACTGTGATTTTTGAAAGCAAGTCTTACCTATTGCATCTATTTACTGAAAACTGATTTAAGAACTTCATTTTATTTTTAAAATGTTTAGAAATTAGTGTGGGTGGTGGTAATTTTGGAATGAAGTCTTAACCTTTTTTGCTCTTTAGAAATAAATTTGAAATTGATATGACTGCAAAGCAATAGTGCGTTTTTTTCCTTGAAATAAGAATTTTAAAACTTTGCTGGCCAGTTGTCCTTGTCTCTTCAATGTGTTCTGCCCCCACAATTTCAGGACTTGGAAAAGTTCTGAGATCTTTTCAGGCTCAGGAGGCTGCTCTCCTTTCTGAAGATATAACTTCCTCTCATTAGTAGATACATTAGGACTTCATCAGCTGATCATGAACACGAGAATCTCATACCCCTCCTCTGCTAAAATGCCACGGGAGGCTCAGTGGCTCTTCTGTATCACTCCCTGCAGTGCAATTGTCATATGCAGTAACTGGCCTGGCAATTAGGAGGGACACAACCTGCTCCAGGGAGTGGCATCTTGAGAAGCACCACATGAGCCTGGTGCCTTCCCCCGGGGAATGCCTGTTGGGTAGGACACTGGGGGTCTGTTTCTGGGCTGGCCAAGTGTAGTTATTAAAGAGGCCTTGCAGCCTGCAGTAATTAATTCTGACAGTGGATTGGCACAGGGCAGTGATTCAGTAAACTCTCGGCTTATAAAGTGAGGCTTACCTGTACTGTGATTAGTTGCTGCACCTTTGCTTGTTGTTAATCTGTGGACTTACTTTACCAGTCTGTCAAAAGCTTTTCCCAGGATAAGTGGAAGAGAATCCTGTGACAGTTCTTCCCCTTAGGTTGTTTCCTTAGAGCACTGCAGCATGTTCAAAAGAATGAACTCTGCCTTCCCAGATGGAAGAGGTTTTCCTCCTATTTCATGGAGTGCTGCAACTTAATGCCTTCTCTTCTGTGACTTTTTCTTAGCATACTTGGCTGGGGAGTGGAAGCTGGTCTTTTAGAAAAGGACAAATGATTTTGGATTGGTGCTGAGGTCTACAGGTAGCTGTGGTAAATGAGTCCTGAGGACTGAGCTAGACTTCTGTAGAGATTCTTTCTGAAGAAATGGGTCTGAAGTTGTTCTTGTCTGTTCTCTGTGTATTCTTCTAAGCAATGCAATTCACAATTTGGGGCAACAGTCCTAGGGTCAATGACTCATGAAATGAGGATGTTGTCAGGCAGTGGACAAGATCAATGATCTCTTGTATGTGTATTTGTTTCAAATTTTGTTCTTGCCAGCCTGTCAGTGTTCAAATCCCCATCTCTTTGCTGAAGGAGCCCTTGGCCCTGTAGCATGTAAAATTGGGACTGGTTTTGCTTTGATAAATTGTGTTAATGCAAAGTAACACAAAGAGTAACAGAACAAAGACCTGGAAAACAGGAATTGCAAAGCCATAAAGACAGTCCCTCCTTTTGCAGCCTGTGAATTGTGAAGGATTATAATGAACTAAGCATGTGGTATGAGGCAACATGGACTGAAGAGTGTGGTGGGACAGAAGTGACATGTTTACTCAGCTTTTTTTTTCTTTTTAGTTTGACTTTCAGAGGACCACATCTCTGGGGTCACAGCTAACATGTTGAAAGACCTCTTACGTTACCTGTGAGAAATCTCTAGATGGCTGAAATTTGAAGCAATGGCTTGAAAAAGAAATGAGCAAATACTTCAGCTACCATAGGGAGAGCTGAATGTGAGTTCATGTTATATGCTGTAAAATAAAGTGGAAGGGGAATGCCTTGTTATTGTACATAATTTTTTTTTACTAACTCCACATGAAATTAATAAACCTCCAGGTTTAGAAGTTGTTCAAGATAAGAGTCAAATGATAGGGAAGTGGAAATAGGAAGGGCAAAGCATTAGGGCTTCAGTGCCTTACGTTTAGCAAATATTCTAAGCAGCAGTTTACAGTTTCAACGGTTTCATTTCCTTAGCTGCATATAAGCTTCAGCACTGTTAATTAATTATATTGAAAATACTAGGAGTTCTTTCTCTGGTATGTTGAGACAGTTGAGGCATGTGTGCTTTTTGTGGCATTAATTTTTTGCACCATCTCTGTGACAACTGCCTTTGGTAGAAGGGAATTGCTGCCTTGCCAGGACACACCAACCTTTTGCACAGAAAGACTTTCTGCATTAAGTGTTGAGGTTTCTGATTCTGCACCTCCAAAGGTCTCCAAGGTTTTCAACTGAGATAAAATGAGAGGGCTGGACAGACATAATCTTTATGCAGAGCAAACCTAAATTCAGATTATTTTTGAGTAATTCAAGCATGGAGTAGGATATCCAGTCACTTTAACTATGTGGGAACTAACTTCTTTTGGAATAGCATAAAAATCCCAGAAGTACTTCATCCTCCATTCTCACCGTGCAAGAGGGCCTCCTCCAGGTAGGAATGAACAACAGGACATACTCTCTCAAGAGACACAAAGTTGTTAGTAGAGGTGTCCTCCAGACCTTATTCCAAAAGTCATATTGTACCTGAAAGATAGGCAGCTGCCATATATATTGTCTTGTCTTGGCTGGGCTCCCTAGTGTTTGAGGTATAGAGTTACCTCCTTACTGATACCGCTGTAGCATTGTGTCGTTTGAGGTACATTTTCTGCTTCTGTACAGACTCAATGATGATAATATTATTTTGGTTACCATTATGAGTTTTTAACCAGAAACTCTTGAAAAAGAAACCTAATTTCAAAGTATTCACATGGGGTTAAGCCCCACTGTGCTCACTGTAGGTCATGCTTTCTCTGAGTATGTCAAGCCTCTGCGTTACAGGAGTTTGAATGCAGTGGTACTGTGTGCTATAGCTGTCAACAGAAGTGTGAAGGCTGGTGTGCATCTAGCCCTGAGTGCTCCAATGAGCAGCACCACATCTACTCTGCTGTTTATAAAGAGATTGTTCCAAGCATTCACCCTTAGTGAAAGGTTTGAATGCAAAGCAGTCAGATGAGGGGAAAAAGGAGACTATTGTTAAATATGTTCACTTTGAAATCCCCAAAGGAAACCCCATTTGAGTGAGTCTAAATACATTTCAAAGTGGCAGACTAAACAAAATGCTTCCAGAAGGTAACTCTGAAAAATTAAACTTTGTTTTCTTATTTAGAAATGCTGTTGGCTGTGAATAGGGTCACTGCCTTTGTTGGAGGTAGGTGAATCATCTATAATGAGACTTAGCTATTGAATTTTACTTCTTTTCTACTTTTGATCTATTCACAAGCTCATCATGAGATTTATTTGTTGTTCAAAAATCTCCCTGCATTTCTACTCAATAACGTTCCCACATGAATAGCTGTCAAATAGCTGGTATTGCTTGATGTCTGGCCTCCAACACTGGGCTGTATTGGCTAGTTGCCTGGGTTACCTGTGTTACATCTATCTGTTTCCTGTACTGGAGCATTCCTGATACTATTCAACAGACTGTAAATTTTGAATAATTCAGTCAAATGTGAAATGCCAGCTGGTTTTTTTGGTGACTATTGATGTCTTTGTGATTGAAAAATAAGCAACTATTCAAAAATTTATTTGCACCAGCTGTGAATGAAGAAAGAAAGCACAAATGAGAGTCATAGGTATTTCTGAATCAAGATTCACTTACAATTTGAGCAACTTCTACAGGGGGTAAGAAAACACCTTTATTTCATTAATTCTTAGGTTAATTTCTAACGGTGGGATATTTGAAAGTCTGTCAGTTGTATATAACTATCTTCTTATGAGATAATTACAACTATAGGAGAGATTTAACCTCTAGATGAATATTTTTAAAGCTAAAAGACTCTATCAAAGGTCTTCTACAGAGAAATGGATTAGTCTTTGCATACTGTGAGCATATCACATGCATTTGAATTGAGTGGTCCATTCACATATCCTTTGAAATCTTAAATCCAGTAGAAACAATGTAAGATATTCTCTTAAGGGTGTTTATTTGGCACTGGTCTTGCAAGTATTTATATACATTAGTAGTTGTATTGTCTTCATAGTAATGAATTTTATATACATACAAAGTGATTGTGCTGTTGCATGTCATCTTGGGCCTGTAGCCCTGTCCAATTAACAGTTCTGTAGTGGTGAGTCTTCCTGCCTATGTGCCAGGGTTTCACTCATGCAGTTACTCAAACTCTCCTTCTTCCCCCCTTCTGACAGGGAGCACAAGTGAATCAGCTCTTGACATGGTTGGTGTTCTCAGGACTCATCCTGACAACATTTTTATAAGATACTTTTAGAGAACAGATAAAATCTCATGCTATACATCATGCTGTAAATTGCCCAGTGAACACAAGTATTGGTCTCTAAGCTATACCATAAGAAAACTAAGCGAAGTGGAATGGCTTGAAAGGCCTTTTTATGGACAAGTCAGATTTTGAACCACTGACTCTGTGACACTAGCACCCAACACCATGCACAAACAAGCTCTTTGCACAGGTACCAGGAGAAAGATTCTCAAATGCAAAATGATGTGGTATCAGAAGCGATTTTCAAAGCCTTAGAAACCAGGCAGGTGAGGAGAGTTGAGCTTAGCAGACCTTTTTTCCTGCCTTTGAAGATTTCTAAACACCCTTGAATAACGATTTTTTCTGTTAGCTGTCATAGCTGTCACTGATTTTTTTTCTTTTTTTTTTTCTTTTAGTAGTCCAGTTTATAACGCAGGGCAGTGCCTGAACATGAAGGATAGACATTGTATTTACCCTGGAGACCAGGTTTGGAGTTTGCTAGGGCTTGATCTTCTCTGTATCTTTCAATAGGAGGACAGCTTATCTGACTCTTAAAATCACACATATACTTGGCTAGACCAGCTACCCCAGTATCTTGTCTCTGACACAGGCAAATTGCAGGCATCTGGAGGACAGTGTATGTCTAAAACCATACGGTGATATTTTCCTGATATACTGCTTTAGTTGCCAATGACTTTTGATTCAAGGGCTCCAAAGGCAGAAATCTGTTATATTAGTATTTAATAGTCCTTAATAGGATTGTCTTTCTTGCATCTGTTTAATTAAATTTTTGAACCCCTGTAGATGGTGTTTCATGAGCATGACTGTAAAGTATCTTGCTTTTTTTTTGACAAATAAGAGAAATAAATTAAAATCATATCGAATGCTATCTTGTGCTCCTGGCACAGTCTTGATCATTACTTAGATTGATATCACTTGGCATAAAAGCTATTTCTAATCCTTTCTTTGGCACTTTGATTCTTCATCTTGTTTTGCTGATTTGGCTAATGGAGCAGCATTTTAGTGTAGGGCTCTTCAGGAACTACAGAATTTGTAGAACATGGAAAGACATCTTTCCTACTTCAAGACCCTATCTATAGATTGTAGTAAAGCCACACTCCGTCTCAAAGATGAAGTGGAACTGAAAGTGTAAAGGCAGATGACAGAATATTGTTGGAGCCACATGTCTGGTGCTGCAGACTAGGGAGTATGCCAGAGATAGGTCCAATATTTGAAATCAGAGCACGAGAGTCTGGGGTGCCCCCATTTTTGCTTGCATTCTCCAGCCTATATGTAACAACAATGTAATAATCAGCTATTTGTCTTCAGGTGAGGCTTTAAAATATGTATTCTTCTCAACAGCCATTTCTTTGTTTAGTCATTCCCACTCCAGTGCAGTTATATACAGTACCACAATTGGTGTAGTTTGCTATACAAAGAGAGGTATTTAGTGGGTATCTGTGTGTCTGGTCTATAAAAAGTGTCTCTATATAGTTAATATATAACCTTCTTATCAGTATGCCTCGATGTTTGTAGATTTGAGAGCACAGCTTACCAAAGCTTGTGTACTCTGTTAATGCACTAAGCCACCTCTGTGTATCTGTAAGTGGGAAGTCTGGGGGGGGAGTCATGTATCACTGACTAATGATCTGAAGATGGCAGTATTGGGTGAGCTATTGCACTTTCTTGGCTAAGCAGAGCTCTCTTAAATACAAAATTGTAGTTGTTGCATATGGCAAATTTATAAAAAAATCTGCTTTTCAATTGAACGGCTTTTCTTAATACTTTAACTTCGTACCACAAGTTAGTAGTAGGCAGATGTATTGCTATTTTGTATGTGTTTTGTTTGAGTTAGCTATACTGAGAGTGCAAGTCTTATAAGTGCCGACGATTGGCTCTCATCAGCAAGTCTTGGCTCATGAATATGACTCCCTTTTATAATAGTAACAGTTGTATAATTTTTACACTAAAATAAAACAATAAATCTCCCTCTTTGTATTGCTTATCCATCAAGGAGGAAGTGGAATCAAGGTCTCCCTGTCTTATGAGCACCCTACCCCTGGACATCAGGGATTGCTCTCTCCTGTGCCTGTTCTAGCTCTCTGCCTTCTGCCCCTGCCATCACCTGGAGTGCACATCCTCAGGGGACTGAAGGATGTTTCTCTTCCCTCTCTCAGCTGGCCCTATAGATTGCTAAGTGAGCATTGGGCATTCTCTGAGAGCAACGTGACATTGGTTTGGTCTTCCACAGCCTGAGAAAAGTTGACAGTAAAGGTGTTCCACATATGGGAACAAAGTCATGGCTGCCTTTACAGATCTGTAACAAACACCAGACCTTCTCTTTTTTGCTGCTGTTGGCTTTAAGAATGAAAATGATCATGATGACTGTGTTTTATCAGGAGCCCAATCCTGCTGTGTATCTGTCAGAATGTGCATGTTCACAGCATAAGAACTACTACCTAATGCATTTCTTTAAGAGAGTTGAGGAGGAAGGGGCATGTTCAAAGATGTTAGTGGAATTTAAGTGTAAAGCTAAGTAGTTCATTGCTGACAGTGTCAGCATGTACAGAACCAGAACTGTAGTCTTCTGAAGGCTTTTCTGGCAAAATATTTAGGTAGGGAAGCTACTCTCGGTGGTAGGTCTCTCAGCTTTACTCATCACTACTACAGTGATGCCTTTGTCATTTTGTGTACGTGGCCGTTTGTCCCTGAGATGATGCTTATCAAACCAGTTGTCTTGGCCTTCTAAGTGGTGACATCAGCTCATTGTATATAATGAAAAATTTTATACCAGCTTGACTTTTTTGAGTGAATAGCAAAGCCAGAGGTAGAGCTGTGATTACTTTTTTTTTTCCGGTTGATGATGTCCACCCCTTATGGATATCTGTGCCTTTTACTGCTGTGATGGAATCCGACTTAAGACATTTGAAGTCTCTGCAACTGTTCCTTCCCAGCTGACTTAGTAGGTTTGAAGCAGACACAGGGCTCATGTTTTTATTCTTCTTTTATTATGCCCTTCTACATAGTGCCGTACTGCATGAATCACTAGCTCTACAGAACTTTTATGAGGCAAAGAAATGAATAATTTTTCAATTCCTAAACATCTGCTGAACTTAAAAGAGCTGTTAATTTCTGCTCTTCTACATTTGGTATGGTACTCAGCCTGGAAGAGTGGGGGGTTAAGGAGGAAGTGGATGGAAAAAATTAACTGTGTTAGGATCCATTCTTAAGTTATCTTTAAAAATTGAGATTCAGTACAAAATACTGTGTTGTTTCTTATCCTAAATTCGTATTTCCTGCAAAGACATGTAAACCTTCTCTGTTCAGTGGAGTTATGTTCCTTTGCACAAAACCTGAAACTGTCAGATAATGCAATAAGCACACAGACACACACGTGTGTATATGCAATATTTTTGTATAAGTTAGAATTCAACTTCCTGAAACCCTCATATGTAGAAATATTTGCTATCTTAATCTCAACTGCTTGATCTAGCATCAAAGAGCAATTTTGATGTGTCATAACAAAACCAAACTAAAACTCAGTACTATAGGAGCAGAAGTGACCTGTCTTTTGCATTTAGTGGACAGTGGGTTTTCTGTGCTTCTTATGGTCTTCCTAACATTTAAATTTGTTGGCTGGGTACAGCGAAGTTAAGATATAGTACTGTTATGTTGATTTGGTGCATCTCTTTCACAGCTTCTCATCAGTTTTACAGCTCAGATATGTTAGCTGATTGAATGTAGACCTAAAGAACAATTGTAAGGGATTAGTCAAGTGAACTCATTTGCCTATAATTTTCTTTCTGTAATTTGAGAAGCCAAGTGCCATATTAGTTCTTCATTTATGGCAGAGTAAAATCTAGTGATGACTAAGGCCTCAACTCAAGAAGGCTCTTAAGCACATGCATATAAGTAAGTTCATTCTTACTCAAGACAGGACTTAAATATGTTGCAGACTTTGAAGTGGGATCAGCTTGAGCTTAGAGCTGACTGTTCTGAACTAGATCTCAGAGATCTTCAGAGGTTCCTAGACAGGCAGACCAGTTACCTTGCAAGATTTATTTTAAGGCATCTCATTTATTTCGGAAGTTTTCAAAAATCTCTGCAGATTACTGTCAGCACCTTGGTACCTAAATTATCTTTCTTGTCTGTTCCTAACTGGCCATTCCTGTGAACTGCTTGAGTGCCCAGACAAAAAGCAGAATCTCACATTTTTGTGCAAAGCTCCCTTACTGCAGAACATGACATTTAAATTATTTAGCAGTAATAATATAATTTATCTGAGTTCATATCCAAGACAGATAATTCTGAAGAAGTGAGACAAGAGAGTGAATATGGTACTGATTGTCATTGCTGAAGTGCCTGTTTGCAGCTACACGATATGTATCTGAATATCTGTTTATTTTACAGTGTTATTTTTTTACAATTGAATTTGGCCTTTGCAAGCAAGAAGGACAACTACGTGCTTATGGGGCAGGACTTCTGTCTTCTATTGGAGAATTAAAGGTATGTACCTTTAAGCAGAATCAACTTTTAATCTTAACAAAATAATAGTTGGATATAAATATATCGACTTTCAAATAACTGTTAAAATTCTCAAGATAAAACGCTTATATTTAAAATGTGGAACTGCCCTAAAAGCTTTGTTTGAAGTATCAGCTGGCACTTGAAGCATGAAATGGACTTGTAAGGCCCAAAGTACCAAAGCGACTGTAAACCACAAAATTTATTTCTGTTTGAATTTTCATTTCTTGTAAAAGGAGGCTCATGAGGTCTAACAGGGAAGGGTGCCTTGGGCTCCAAAAGCTTTGTTTGGATGAGAAGCGTATATTTTTACTACCCACAAAAAATGTTTGGAAATCAGACATGATTCTGTTGTAAGTAATCCAATGTATTTGAATGCATTCATTATTGATATTAAAAGACTAACATTCATTAAGGTCCCTAATTCAGTAGACTAATCATATTTAAAATTAAGGAGTGCATATAAGCTCATGCTAGATTTGCCTGTGTGACAATACATAGACCCCTATTCTTACAAAGGTGAAAGTATTTAACTTTGCATGGTATGACTAGTTGTAGTGGATTGTTTATTGCCTCTTTTTATGCCTAGAAAACATAGTGAATGATTAAAAGGTATTTTGTCACAAGTGTAGTATTTTGAGACATAATACATACCTTCCCTCTTTTGGCAAGATGGGAGGGAAGGTAAGGAGAGAGGGGGAGTACTATCTTCCAAGACCAAAATGAGCTCTTGGTGTCTTTGCAGGTAAATTGGTTTTAGAAAGCATATACAGAATAGTATTTACAAGCTATTTTGCAATACTGTTTGTTTGTCTTTAAACATCTTGCCACCCTTCTGGACTGTCTTTTAGTGAACTACCTGGCGGTTTAATAAAAGTATCTCAGTCTCTTTTTGCTGCTTGTTTCATCTATAACTGAGAATATTTCTAGTAAAGCTCATTAGTCAAATTGTTGTCCTTTCATTAGTAGAATATATATACATATATATTTTGTGGATGTGATGCCAGAAGGGACTATTAGATCATCTGGTTTGACCTCTTATGTTTCATAAGCTTTTAAATATCATCAAATCTTGCATATATTGAGCATAGAGACTTTAGTTAGACATTTCAGCTGCTGAGAAACTAAGCACTTGTGTGCTACAGGAATCAAACAGCACCATACTACAAGAGGACATAGTCTCCATGAACAGACTAATAAGGTGAAAAATGTTCTCAAAGTCTTTGTGTGACCATGTTCCAGGGTAGAAAAGATGGTAAGAGGTAAGGAAAAAAAAAAAAAAAAAACCCTAAATTTTCTGCTAATCTGACCACGGGAGAAGCTCTTTCTAGGCCCGAAACCTGGCGTGAATGTGCTTCTTGTCAACAAGATACATTAAGCAGGTGCTTAGGAAGGAGAATATCTGGGTGCCTGTGACTTTGGTGCACAGCCTTGCATCAAACCATTGCCAGTCTCCGCTGTTTCCTGGGAAAACAACCTCCCTTACCACCCTTTTCTCTTAAGACCTATTGGGAGGGCAAATTTCTTCCTTGATCTGAAGGTGTCTGAAAAATAATGCCAACAGGCTATCCTGATTGTAACTGAAATCCTGGTGGATGGCAGCAAATGATCTGAAAATGATAACAATACTGGCTATTTCAGTGGTGAGCGGTGATGAATAGGAGACTCAGGTTTTGTTGCTATGAAGTCTCCCCATTGTGTGTGCAACACCTGTACTTCTCATAGGTGTCAGAATGAAGTTATTTCTTTCAGAAATAACTACTGCCATTCTTAAGACAGCAGTGATTGTGAGCACATAGTCACTTCTGTGAAAGAAGTTCAAATATTTATCCTTGTCTCTAGGAGGGCAGATCTTGTTTGAATGTTGAATTTTGCTATCTTGACTTTATGGAATCATAGAAAGTTTAGGTTGGAAAAGACCTCTAAGACAAACTAGTCCAATTGTTAACCCAGCACTGCCAAGTTCACCACTAAGCCATGTCCTCAAGTGCCATACCCACACGTCTTTTAAATACAACCAGGGATGTATTCAGCCACTTTCCCAGGCAGTGTATTCCAATGTTTGACAACCCTTTTAGTGAAGAAAATTTTCCTAATATCCAATTTAAACCTGCCCTGGCACAACTTGAGGCCGTTTCCACTTGTCCTGTCACTTGTTACTTGGGGGAAGAGACTGACCCCTACCTGGACACAACCTCCTGTCAGGTAGTTGTAGAGAGTGATAAGGTCTCCCCAAGCCTCCTCTTCCCCAGACTAAAGAACCCCAGCTATCTCAGCTCTTCCTCATAAGACTTGCACTCCAGCCTCGTCACCAGCTTCATTGTCCTCCTTTGGACTCGCTCCAGCACCTCAGTGTCTTTTTTGTGGTGAGGGGCCCAAAACTGAACACAGTGTTCAATGTGTGGCATCACCAGTGCCAAATACAGGGGGACAGTCACTGCTCTAGTCCTGCTGGCCACAGTATTTCTGATACAAGCCAGGAGACCATTGGCCTTCTTGGCCACCTGGGCACACTGCTGGCTCGTGTTCGTATGCTATCGACCAGCATCCCCAGGTCCTTTTCTGCTGGGCAGCTTTCCAGCTATTCTGCCCCCAGCCTGTAGTGCTGCATGGGGTTGTTGTGACCCAAGGGCAGGGACTGGCACTGCCTTGTTGAACCTCAGATGATTGGCCTTAGCCCATCAATCCATCCTATTCAGATGCCTCTGGAGAACCTTTCTACCCCCAGCAGAGTAACACTCATACCCAACTTGGTATTGTCTGCAAATTTACTGAGGGTGCACTCAAGACTGCACAGGCATTTGTTATTAGTATACTTTTGTGAGCAAGAAGAAAAGCCCTTTTCCAACTGCTGTTCCTGTCTGCTGTCTTCTCAATGCAGCAGTATTCACAGGAAACAAAATGGGGGCCAATTTTATGTATAATTTCTAGAAATTTCTAGAAATAAATGAGTCACGCTATTTGCAGGGTGGCAATGGTCAACAGTATTTGGGCCTTTCAGATGAGGGAATGACTTGTTCAGCCATCGCTGTTTCTGTGTTACACTGCTCCACTCTGCAAATCTGGTCAGCAGCTTTAGTAACAAAGAATTGGAAAGGCTAGAGAAATGTGGGCACCAACCTATCAATATAGTATTCCCTTCAGATCTTTTTCTCTGCTCAATATTTAGACTTAAAATTTCAGATACTGAAAAATGCATCTCCTAATGTGCATGCTATGGAAATATCAAGTAACAACAAAATAAGGAGAGAGAGAGAAAATTAAAAATGATGCCTGGGGGAAAACAAATAATACAGTAAGTAGTTATAAAATGTTCTGCCTAATATAGTCAGGTTAACTCTAGCTAACGCTATTACACAGTATGTATTTGGGGCTTAGAGATAAGGCAGAAATAATGTACATTTCAATTATTAAAACAATTTCTAAAAGGCAGTTCAAATGTCTTCACAAACTTTAATTCATTTATTTCGTATGATGCTCTCTTGAACTCTTTCATTAAAGGAGTCTCCTATCAACTTCAGTTGGCTGTAGATCAAGTCATGTTGTATGCTTCTATGAAACATAGAGGTAAACTTCAAATCTTTTTGTATCAATTTTTAAAGTCAAATATAATATCCACTCATATTTTGTTTTAATGTTTTAAGAAGAGACAGCATTAGCTTTTATAACCAGAAAGATTCAAATGCAAATTTTGGCTGTTTTCTTAAGAGGATGAAGAAAACAACTCCTGCATCCCAGATGCTCATTTCAGTACTCTTCAAATAGAGAGCCTTTTCCTTATTTGTCCAAACAATATATAAAATTATAGCACTGAAAAAGATTTTGTGTTAATATCAGGACACTGTCAGATTTGCAACCTGTGTTGCAGATAAGAAAGAAAACATTTAAGAGCAGGTTTTCCAAGACTCTGTCCCACTTGCTGGAATAGCAAGATGGTAAAATCATTACTGGCACACACACAACTTCTCACCTGTGTTCTGCCCTCCTGTAACTCATCAGACAGTGCAGTATTTATAACTCATCTCAAGTTTTCCCCTTGCTAGCTGAAGATTTTACTTTTTGGGTTTTGTTGTTTTTTGTTGTTTGTTTTTTTTTTTTCTTTTTCTTGAAACTGAAAAGCTCTGAGTTATATTATTACACTGCATTTGTTTTTACTCAAAGGAGATATTACAAGACAAAACTCTTTTTTCATGTGTCAGTGATAGTGGTCACTTAGGAAATGATTCACAGTTGTGCAGTGTAAATGTCTAGTGCCATCTGACATGCCCCAGTATTTCTGATCAGCTGCCACTCCAGAAATGTATGTCTGCTTCAGATCCTGTGCTATATCTTCCATCTTCTGTACAATGCATTAGACAACCTAGGCCCTCGACACCAGTGGTTATGTACTTCAATCACTCTTAGCCTTTGCTCTAGCAGGGAGTGGAGGCATTTCTTTATTGTTACCCTTATTTTCAGTATGGGTAGTTGTCTAATTCTTAAACTTTCCAGTTGTTTGATACTGCTACTTTTCTTGGGAATCAGTGGTGATTCATTGGGAAGTTTCATTCCAAACTCTTGTTTCTTGAACTGAAGGAGAATCACCAATAGTTCTATTAGCATAAGCAATATGATTTGTATGAATGGGCCATTAGAGACAGTTAATCACAGATCCACAAGATGATAAGATGCTTTATTTTGCCAAAAGCTATTTTCCATGAGTGTTAGCCATGACATCTCACTGGAGGTGCATAACACAAGAGGTTTCTGATGGAGAAATCCATATTGAGTAGTTACTAATCTGAGTTCACTGAAGAACTGGATGTCCAACCAATGCATGAAAATAGCATGTATCTAAAAAATACAGGCCTCAACTTGAAAGCTTTTGGACTTACCAGACCACGGGGTTTTTTGTGAGATTATATACTTCATATTGTTGAGAGTGCCAAGGACTAATATTTTAGAGCACTGTAATGTTTCTGAAAAACTCTCTAGTCAGCTTTGAGCCAGTGTCCTGACATCCTAGTTCACACTAGACAGTTTATGGTCTCTCTTAAGGTCTGTCTGCAGGCTCAGTTCAGTTCCTGAACTCTGGCATTGCTGGTCTCAGCATATCAGCTCAGTAGTAGATGTTACAGATGCCAGGCTGCAGAATTTAAAAACACCAGCCAGATTTACAAAGATGGAAACATTGCTTTGGTAGCCATGACAATGCCTACTTGATTCAAGAGCCAAAAGACCATATCCAAGAAGAAAGACAGGTATCTTGGGTGGGAATTAAGAATTTAGGCACTTCATTCTCAAACTGCCATTTTAAGAATAACTGATCAGTCGTCACAGAACTTTGAAGGCATGTCTGAATTCTTTACCCTTCATTTCCAGGTTGCATATTTCTGGTGTCTTCACATCCCAGTCTCTGCAGAGTTGCTTTGTGAAGCAGCAGCTCTGCTCATGTGTCCATCTCATATGGGTAATCTGAGGAAAATAACTAGAAAGGCTTTCTCAGAGGACGCCCCCCTGTGATAAAGAATTAGCTTTTCCTTCTCTTTAAACTCTCTCCTTTTATAAAATTAGGGCTCAGTGATTAGTGCAGACTGTGCATGATAGGAGCCACTGGCTGAATCCTTTCTTGTCCCTAATGGCTTCAGTCCCAGGGATAAGGCCTGGCCCAGCAGAGGTCACTGTCACCCTTTCTGTTGAAGCTGTCACAGTGCAGGAAAGAATCCATGAGCCAGAAGTGGCCACCTACTGATTCAGTTCCTAAGAAATCATAGCCTGTGTCATAATCTTTATTCCCTGCATAGGGCTTCACTCAGTCCACTCAGAGTTTTAAAACTTTGTGCTTTAGACATTTGAGGCATCAAGTCTCACCTGGAAATACAAAGGCATTATAAGTGGATACTTTTTTTAAATCTATAGTTAACCTTCCAGGGAATCTATTATAATTCCCAGTGAAGAAAAACACATTCATTTTGATAGGAGGAGCTAAATGCCTAAATTTACAAGCATTCAATGACATCATGGCTCTGCAAAGAGAAAGTGACCACAGGGATAATAGGCAGGGGCCTGATAAGGTGTGCCTGTTCTTTCAAGCCATTTAGAAGAGGATGTAAGTTGCTAGACCTTTTTTTTTGTTTTCAAACCTGTTTAACTGATGGCTGGCTAGAAGCAGTAAACCTTGCGAGAAGGAAAAGATACAAGTACTAAAGAAATTTAATTCCCTGACATTTTAAGATTCCATGGATTAATTTTTCATGTATTTATTTTTGGAGAGAGAGGAGGTGGGAGGAAGAGGCTCTTGTTCCAGTTTTCTGTCCTGTTATTTGGAGACTGCAGGTTGAGAGCTAGTGTGATATTTTCAGAGCCTTTTGCAGGGATTTAGGAATGAGCATAAGCAAGAGCTTGGCTAAAAGCTGTGGTGAATACCTTAAGGTTAATACCTTACTCTGCTATAAGTAATGTCCATGCAGATAGAAAGTGAAGAAATCAGAGGCACCTTCAGACCTCAGGGATCTGCTTCCTCCCTGTCATTTCTTTATGCTTTTCATGCCCATCTGCACTATGTATAGACATTAGGGGACTGAAGATGGTTGAAAGATGACCTAAATATGCTCTCCTTCCATACCTTGTACTTCTGTAACAGAACTCTGAGAATGAAAATGTGTGCTCTAGAAGATAAAGTAGATCCAAAAGCTAACACAAGTATTCAAGTGGAAAGGGGAGCTAGATAAGATTGTGTTGGAAAATGTCTCAGTACCTGATTTTCAGTTCTGAAATCTGTCCTCTCAAGTGGCTTGTGCAAGTCATTTAAAGAAAAAGGCTAATAAGAAATCTCTATTCTGGATAGCAACATTTGATGCCTCATGTGCCCAGTGTCTGCTTTATACTTACCTATATCTGTTTGTTTAGTTATTTTTTCCTTGCAGTACTATATGGAGCATTATTGCTCAGGTGTATGTGGCAGAAGGGCAATGCATTTCATCATCATGCAATAAATTGATGTTATTTAATGGGTTTTCAGATACATGATTTCACTCTTAAACTCACTGACAAGAAAATAGTATGTGATTTTGGCCTGAAAATGTAAAGCACACATCATATGAATGGTTTGGTCAGACTCAATTCACCCACCAAGATGATAATGAATTCTGCCAGATATGTGACATTTTAGGGACATGCGTATTTGTAGTTGTATAGATAACTTTTCAGGAATGGTTATTTGATGACTTTCCTGTTTCCAGCTCATCATTTTGGTCTGTATGTCTCCATGGCAGGTGCATTTCTGATCTCCTGTCTGTTATTTGGGGGGGAAAACAATTCTCCCACAGTAAGAGGTTTTTTAACTAGCAAATTCTGTTTACTGTTCAAACTAAAAAACCACTGTATGTAAAACAAGGGAGGCTACCAACTAATGGGAAGCATACAGCACAGCAATCTAAAAGCTGTATATGTGAACAGTTGTATAAGAAGACACAGCAATATCAAAATATGGTCTAACAGATCCTGTGGTGTATTTTGCAGCATGCTCTCTCTGACAAGGCCAATGTGAAAACATTTGATCCAAAGACAACCTGTTTGCAAGAATGCCTTATCACTACTTTTCAGGAAGCTTACTTTGTTTCAGAAAGTTTTGAAGAAGCCAAAGAAAAGATGAGGTAAATTATTTCCCTTGACTCAAAAATCTAATTTTCTCTTCTTTAGTGGCTGAAAAAAAAAAAAGAGATGTTAATTTCCTTTTTTCTTTCAGGGACTTCGCCAAATCAATCAATCGTCCCTTCTCTGTATATTTCAATCCATATACACAAAGCATTGAGATTTTGAAGGATACCAGGAGTATAGAACATGTTGTCCAGGACCTCCGCAGCGATTTAAACACTGTATGTGATGCTTTAAGCAAAATGAACCGATATTTAGGGATTTGATATGTGTGGCACTGTGATTTGCTGTCAGTTGCTCTTTCTGTGGCCAGTTATGTCACATGAGATGTCTAACTTCTCAAACCCATCAGTTTTCCCTTTGCAGCTTGGCCTGTGGCTTGCATCATTGTGTAGCTCTGTCTAATTGTAATGTGCAGAAAAAACAAGGCAATACTAATTTGTAAATGCAATACAGAATGTGGCAAAATATAACCATCAATTCCTCAACACAGTGTCATGTACAAGTATACCATTAAAAACTTACCTGGCAGTGGTTTTGTTTCCGTAAGATGATTCACTTCGATGTTTAACAAATGATGTTGCTGATTTTTTTAAGTCTTATTTTATGTCTTTATAATCCCTTTCCTTCCATAAGAATCCATAAGAAAAAATTACTTGCACCATTTTCATTTTGTTTGTAAGAGAATCTGTATTTCTTTCTATAGTGGTGAAGACATTGTTTTGTCCATATATCTGTGAGAGAACTGCGTGTCTCTTGTGACTGAACAATGCAATTTATATACCAGTGCTGAGATCAAGAGGGCTATGTATCGGTACTAAAAGATCTGTGGGGATTATACATTTCACAACTGACAAAAGTTCAATGTGGCTGAGTAATTGCAACACAATAAAAAAAGAAACATCTGACAATTCTCGTAGAAAGTTAGTTCTAGTTCACACTTATTACCCGTGACCATCCTGAGCATGCTTCCTCTGTGAGGGCTATCTGGGAATGAGAGAGGAAGTACTTGTGTTAATTCCAGGTTGATAGATGTGAATATAAAGCCCTCCACATCATTGCATGCCTTCTGCATTCCCTTGTCTTTTGAACATACTCCTCTTGCATTTCATGCATAATTTGCCTTTCCTCATTATTCGACATTCAACCTTGACTTGGCCATGCATGACTGGGTCTATGCTGTATCAGTGTCAGCACATATGAAAGGGTGAATATGGAAGTTGTTATTTAATTATAGCCAAGATGATTATCAGTTAGTAAAATACTTGTCGGGTGATTAAATCATAAAGACACCCAAGCTGCCTTGCTTGTATCAGATGGATGCAGGTAATGCCTGAGTTAATAAACTCTAAGTTGGGAAGCTCTGACAGAAGTACAAGGTCTGTCTGGGGAGAACAGTGCAGAAATATTTGAGCTGGCTCTTATCTGGAAGTAATAATTATGCATGTCTTTCCTTTATCTGGGTTATTCTATTCTCCTATTAGCCAAGATAATGGTGAGTTGACTTAATTGAATGGACCCTTTTTAATGGAAACCACATGGCTTATGCAGATCATGTCAGTATGGGTGAAAGTGTCACAGCTTGTCTACATATATGGAAAATAGGTACCTATTGAAGCTGCTCTCCTTGCTGAAAGAGTTGTGCAGAGACTCCTAAGTGTTGCTGGCAATTTTAGCATAAAAAGAGCACCCTTGATAGTACCAGCATATCCTTAAATAAGAGGCAATCTATAAGGATAATTTTCACAGGGAAATCTGCCACCTCCTCAAAGATAACTATGAGATAACAGAAAATGCTCTTTTCTCCGGATGGTCCCTGCTGCATTCTAATGCTGGTGTTAATAGGGTATGGAAAAATCTAGTTTTAGATTTAACTGTGACTGCCATTGGTACAAATTAAGAGCCATTGAATTACCCCATGGGGATCAGCATGCTAGAGGAGTTTTTAACCTCCTAACATGAGTGCATTACATAGCACTTACCACAGAGCAATCACTGGCAACCTTAGCAGCAACGTTTCTCCCTCTTTCTTCCCAAGGAATCTGATGACCCCCTTGTAGCCTTTCTGGAGAAAATGGACTGTACTGAGATTTCCTTTAGCTGGTCTGAAAAAATTATTGTGCAAGGAATAAGTAGAACTTGGTTCAAGAACTGACAAAGTATTGGTGATTGCTTAAGTAAAATAAAGCCATAATGGGTAACAAAGATCCAAAGCTTACAAAGTTGCCAAGGCTTTCCCTTGAATCAGAATTGTGCAGGAAAACTTCTAATACTTTTAATATCTGGATCTGTACTTGACTTTTCTGAATAGCTTAAAATAAGAATTACACAGCATTAAACAATAGAAGCATATCTTTGTTTTGTTTTCTGCTGTTAGCAAGTAAATCTTATTATGGATTAGGAAGAAACCCTTGAAATCCAATAGTCATTTTAGGACTAATGATGGCAAGGAAACTGTCTACAGTAAAGATATAATGTCAATGAAACAGAACATTATCATAGGATAACGGGCTCCCGCTGCTAGATATATGCTTAATCCAATGATTTTATTTCTATTATACAACATGATTAAAAATAAATTAACTATAATGGGCTAAGGAATAATAGTGATTTAGAGAGACAATCACTCATTGTTCTTACATAGCAAAGCTGCCTTCTTACAGGCTGCAGAGCAAACTGGCTTTGGGCTTCAGCCAGTGAGGAGCCAGGACTGGGAAGGAATGCTTTAAAAAGTGCACTGTTGCACTTTTATGAATCAAATAGTTCCAGCTTAGTTGAAATTCTTCTCTGCAGTTTTTATTAGCAAATTAAGAGCAGCCATGCAGCAATCTTCTTGGATGACAAGCTCATTTAAGCATAATGAGGGAATTATTGACAGTTATCAAATTACACTAGCGTTTCATTTAGAATAGGCTATATTTATCTGAGGTGCTTGTTTAGGTTTAGTGAGCTGAACTCTGGAAATTGGGTTTCTGGCTTAGTCTCATTTATTTCCTGTGTAACTCTGAACTGATGCTTTAAGGGTCTGAGATATATGCTCTTGCTTTGCCTGCACAGAGTAAATGGGCCCGAGCTTAATAAATGTAAAGCATTGCAGTGTTTACTACCATGCAAAGTCTAAAATGAAAAACAACACACTGAGACATGGCAGCAAATACATATACCAAGTTTCATTTGCAAACCAAGACATGGTTCATGTGTTTCATTTCATTTGCTTGATAGAGGGGCTGGAATGGGGAAGGTGGTAACACAATATATTGCGTTTTCCCTCTCCACTCTTCAAGACCTGTTGGGAATCCTGTTTTAAGTTTGGCCCTTAAATGTACTTTCATGAAATAAGGCGTCTTTTTCTTTCTTCTTGTTATGACATCCTAATGTGATGGAGAAAGTTCTAGAAATTTACTGTACTGTAATGTGTATTTACTGATGCTCTATAATGGATTACAGAAGAAAGTTTCATGTCTTTGAAAGGACAGCCTGTTTCAGAGAGCTAAAGCTGCTGAAGGTTTTAACCTAGAGGCTGCTGGTACAAATCTAGCCTAGTCAGCAGTTGCTGAAAGCCAGCAGCAGCCTGGCTTCTGTGTGATGAACTGGGAAGCTGTGAATCATAGAATTATAGAATCAACCGGGTTGGAAAAGACCTCAGAGATCATAGAGTCCAACCCTACTGTCATTACTAGACCATGGCACTAAGTGCCACATCCAGTCTCATCTTGCAAACCTCCAGGGATGGTGAATCTACCACCTCCCTGGGCAGCCCATTCCAATGCCTGATTACTCTCTCCGTAAAAAATCTCTTCCTAATATCCAACCTAAACC
>NW_008692009.1:53879-87037 GCF_000695815.1 Acanthisitta chloris
CACCTGACTACAACCTCCTTTCAGGGAGTTGTAGAGTGTGATAAGGTCTCCCCTGAGCCTCCTCTTCTCCAGGCTAAACAACCCCAACTCCCTCAGCCTCTCCTCATAGCACTTGTGCTTGAGTCCTCTGTCCAGCCTCATTGCTCTTCTCTAGACCCACTCCAGCACCTCAATATCCTTCCTGAACTGAGGGGCCCAAAACTGTACACAGTACTCAAGGTGTGGCCTCACTAGTGCCAAGTCCAGGGGAAGAATCACCTCCCTGGTCCTGTTGACCATGCTGTTCCTGATACAGGCCAGGATGCTGAACTTAAGTGCTCCAACCAGAGATCAGCCTAGTGTCTTGGTGAAATCTGGGCACAGAGCAGCTTGTTCTCCCTAACTCCCCTGATTTCCAAGGAAAAGAAACCCACTGGTGTAGTCCAGAAGGAAACTTTGGTTTAGGCTGCAACATAGCTTCTCAGGGACCTTGGGGACCATGCCTGCTGTCCAGCCTGGTGTCACACAGAAGGCCAGTTAGGATCAATGCAATGCAATTCCACTCAGGGAATCAGCTTTTCCAACCTGGAAACTTCTTTTCCTGTTTCATCAGGACAGTCTATGCCTTTTTAGAAATACGACAGCTTCCCTTCTATTTCAGTAGGAACGATTATCGTATTTCCAAATAGTTTGTGAGGGGAGTAATTGTGCTATTGATATATAGTGGCTATACTCTGTGGTATCAATCACTCCAACTCTTGAGATGTTTCAAAGGCAAATTCTTGCCTTCTCAGTGAAGAGTCAGATGACAGATTCCTTTTCCAGGCTTCAAAGTATGTTTGAAACAGGATGCTAAGAGAAAAATTCTGGTTATATTAGCAAATATTTATTAGAAATGAGTCCCTCTAGATGACATAGTGAAGGTTGTAGAGATGTCCTTGGCATCCTTACTGGTAATTTCCTGCAGCTTAACTGAGCTTGAAGGCTAAACAATGTTCTTAGCGGAAATGCTCCATGAAACCTTTGTTGTTTCATTTTCTATCTGGTCCTAGAGAAAAGGTAAGTAAACAGAAAATAATCAGAATTCAGTGATGTCTATTCAAAACAACTACATTTAGTTTATAAAGGCCCTCCAACACCTTAGAGTAAGAATTCATATTTTTTTGCAAACAGCTGAGATGTTAAGGTAAGACTAAAAATACGTTTTGGCATCTTTTTGAGATTTGTCCTGGAGGGGACCATTCAGGTGGAATAAGTGTGAGATGGTTTACATAGTCACATAGTTTAAAATACAAGTGGGTGATGGATATTCTGGTGGACACCTTTTAATGTAGTCAGAAATCTCAAATATCCAGGAAAAATAATGGAGAAGCTGCTGTTTCCACACTCCACCTTTGGGGGTAAAAAGCTGCGTTTGCAAAGCAGTAGAAGGTAGATTTCAGCCCATGTTAAACTGGCACATGACCTGAAACACAACCCAAATATGCCTATGTCACTGGCTTCTGTGTGAGATCCAGCATGAATACAATCCTGATAACAGAGAAGCAATAAAGCACACCAGTCTAACAGCCCTCCTTTGTCCAAGAGACAAAGTGAATAATTTGAGACCAGCATGACACAAATAAAATCACTTTTATTTCCTATTAAACCTCTTGAAATATGTTACTTCATTTTTTCATAAGAATTCTAAAGAGATATGTTAATTATGGAATGGTTGATGCTCTTACCATTTTCTGCCTTGAGCTTTTCTAGTTGCCACCAAATTCCCTTCCCAGTCTTGCTACTTTACATGAAAGTAGAGTAATGCTGAAGATGTGATTCTGCCATTTTCCAGAGCCTGACATTTGATGGGTACCCCTAGTGCTACCCTCCCTCACCATCCCTCCTTGCACTGAATTACAAACCTCAGGGATGTGAATAAGGCCAGTTAATGGTAAATGAATATAAGGTTATACACACAGTGGATTTGTCAGTCTAGCAGAATTTGTCTGGAGGATCAATTTGGTTGAGTTTCCTTGTAATGATTAGCCTGATAGATCACTTGCAGGCAGTTATGAAAAAGCAAGTGTCTCACTTCAGATGGGAACCAAGGAGTCAAAATTTCAACTGCTGCAAAACCAGCACATGTTCCAAGAGGCGTTTTAGTGCCAGTGCCAGTCAGTTCAATTAGAAGTAGCTCAAAATAGATTTCATGGTTGTTGGACTGAAAGGCTGCATTTTACCTGCAGGTCTCAATCCAGCCACTGTTTTCTGAGATAGATCCATGTTTGCTGGAGCAGGAGCTAGAGCCGTAAGTCAGGCATGCAAGGCCTGTTCCTTATTTCATTTGCAGGCATTTTTTAAAAGAAAATGTTAGCTCCAGAATAAAAATGCAGCGTGCAGAGGCAACATGGTCTGCTCTTTTCCGAGATTTCTGAGATTTTTCATTCCTCCCTCCCAGTGCTGGTCAGCATAGTTCATGCATCCAGGGGAAAACTCTTGGCCCATGCTAATTGACAGGGGCAGAAGTTATGCAGCCACCTGAGTCCCAGAGAAGAGCTCCCCCTCCAAGCTGCTCCTGTAGCCTCAGATGGCCACTGTTTGTCTTCCGTGATACGTTTGTGCAGAGCAACTCCTCAGGCTTTGTCTGTGGATGCCTGTGTAATGGGATCAATTAACACATGCTGTCATATGTACAGGAAAGGTAGTAAAGAGAGACTGAGGAGTGCTAAGAATTTTATTTCATAGCTCTTCTTTCAAATCTTTTCTTCTCATACCTGGCTTCTGCTTTAAAAAAACCCACCAACAAAATAGAGGCCCACCAGCATCATCCTTCTGTGCCTCCCTCCCATTGCAGGCCTCTTGCAGAAGCACTGCAGGTGGTCATTCTTCTCTGTCCAGTGTCTAAGTGAATATAGGAAATTGCAGCATTATGCATGGTGCGAGCAATTCTTTCTATCCTTGTATTCATGAATGCTATGTAAAAGCTGTTGCATTTTCACTGAACAATAGCTTGGTTTGTCAAAGTTGGGAATGAAAATGTGGTTAGAGGGAGTGAATTAAACCTCAAATGTAATGCCTCTGATTTGCAGAAGGGAAAGGGGAAGTGCTAAGTGAATATAGGAAATTGCAGCATTATGCGTTGTGAGAGCAATTCTTTCCATCTTTGTAGCTAATGGACTGAACAGAAAGTGAACAATTTATTTCATACAATGATTCACCAACACTGTGACAGGGTTTCCAATTCTGAGCTCAGTTTCATGTTTAGCTCCCTGTTTACTAGTGAAATAGTACAATTATCTGTCTACCTCTTACATTTTATAAACAGGCAAGGCTGTGGTATCTGAAAAGAATAAAAATAACTGTATAAATCCTGGATATTTAAGGCTGAAGGGAAGGGAAATGAAGCAAGTATTATCTTTCTTGCAGTCTATTGGAACAGTCCTCTAAAAATAAAGTTAAATTCCCACGGAAAGTAGGCCCAAAAGAAAAATGCCAATGAAACTCGGTTTTCAATTTCTATTTAATGCTTCCCCCATCCAGGTTTGTGAAAGGAAATCACAAAACATTTCTCTTTTGAGTCCACTTGTCAAATTGTCAATAGTAAAGTAGCCAGAACTGTTACAGTTGAATTGGTCACATAAAACTCTGGTGAAAAAGGGATGCTTCTCCCAGAGGCATTTGGTAAATGTGCTAAGCTGCTTTACAAGACAGGATGACATTTTTCTGCCTTTAACCCCAGTTTTATAGAGAATAGAAATCACTTGGACTATGAGGAGTTTCAGTTTTTAATCTGGAAATGTTTGTGAGCCAGCACTGACTGCACACATCTCTTGCTCATGGGGTATCAGTGTGTTTGAAAGGAATAGTTTCCCAGAAAAGTGTAATTAGTTACTCGTTAAGATTGATTATTTCTGATACATTAGTGTTTATAAGGGCTATTTGGAAGGAGATTCTGGATAAATATATTGTGAAAGGGAAAACCCTGTCCCAAAGTATAAATTCAGTAGAGCTTTTAAAATCCAGTGAGGGTCAATGTGTTTGGTGGAAGAAGGTGATGGCTATAAAAGCTGTTAATAAGGGTAACAAGATTAACAGTTGAGGATTTACGACTCTTATTTCAAATTGTGTAGCTAAAATGTAAAAAAAAATAGAAGTCAGTAGCAGCAATTACTTGTTTCAGCCCCTTCTGCTAGAGACTGTCACTTCATGGAAGCACCTTTATGCTTATCATAAAATATGAGGATAAAGTTGATGCTAAAGATGCTGTTAGTCTGAGAGCCACTTAAATTGAAGGCAGCAGCAGCAGTCAGTGTGGGTGCTGAAACCTGTAAAACCCTAAATGAAAACTAACCTATTTTGGTCTTTTTAGAAGATCAAAGCAAACAAGCAAGCTGTTATTTTACTGCCTTCTTTTTCCTATGTGTTTAAATTGCCATTTGCCCTAATTAGTCTTGTGTGTGGCTCCTCAGTTAGGCAATACGGTTTCTCAGTGTGTGTGTATGTATGTATGCATAAATTAAAAAGAGGCCAGTTTATTTTCCAAGCAGATTTTTCCATGGTCTCCTATGTTGTAATTGCTGCCCAGGGTTCTGCAAAGCTGGCATGTGTGGTTCTCATGCAGAAAACAGAGCAAACATAATGTAACTAACCCATATTGACTACCAGATGCCCCAAAGTGTTCATGACTTGTAGTAAACTACTATTTTATTTGGTCTGTCTCCATTCTGCCTTCAGATGCTTTTCCCTTTGATGCCCTGTGACCTCACTGCAAATGTGATGCCTTCTGCTCAGTGCTCATGGACAGATGGACAGTGGTGCCAACAAGGGATCTTAAGAGTCAGTCCACTACACTCCGTTGTCATTCCTCAGGGGGATGATAACTGATTAGCTAAAGCTAATGGTTTCTGACAAGTGGTTAACTAGACTTAAAGAAATATACTGTCTGTGAAACGAGACTCTTCTGATAGATATTTAAAACTTGACTTCTCTGTCACATGCAAATGTTAGTAACCATAATTCACCAGCTGATCACATCTCATAATTACAATTACTGTCCTAGCCCAGGGAAAAGCTCAGTTCATTTGTCCAAGCTCAGTTCATTTGTCCTAGTATTGATTAACTGGTGTAGTCAAGATTGCTTTACTTCACAGAGGAGGGATAACCATTAATAATGTGATAATTACAGACCAGAAAGTATGGTGATGAGGGGCGAAATTGGAACTTCAATAGGTGAGGAGATAGGTATTGTTTATATACACCTGAAAATCTTGCAGCCACTATGTTAAAGGAGGTAATTAACCTGAGGGGTCCACTGATGACAGGGAGTGGTAGACGTCCTCGGGCTGTGTGCAGTGGGCTCTCCCCATGGAGTCCTTGGAGGTCAGTCACCTTCTCAGTGGCAAAGCCAGGAAAATGTTTGCTTGAGTGACATCTCAGGGGTGAGGCATGTGTGGGAGCTGAGGAGGCAGAGCCACAGGCTGTATATTGTTATTGTGAAACCATCAAATACAGCCATACCCACAAAAAGGATGGATGGCATTTTAGTTCCTGCTCCCTGTCTTGTCTGGTAAGGCAAAAGGGGGGAACGCGAGGCCATAGCACAAGGTGGCAGCAGGACTTCCTTCTCCTCTCTTCCTTATGTGGATGCAACCAAAATTAAGCATGTAAAGTAAAACAAAGTTTTGCATGAAGCAATGCAATTTTGGAAGAAAGCAACTTAGAGCTTGTTAAATTTATAAGGCTGATGCTGGCTTATTCCTGAGAGTGGGCTGGAGCTTTGAGTTATGAGTCTAACAACCCCTGTGGCTCAGCAAAAAAGTAATTTGAAGATTCTCCCACTGTGGACAAAGATCAGAAGAATTTTGTTAGCACTTTGTGTCTCAAAGTCCAAAGGACAGGTCACTTTGTCCTGCTCTGAGTGTGTTGGAAATCTCATGTGTGAGGGGAGTTTTCAGAGAGCCACAGATGGAACCTCATTCTCCTGAACTTCTAGAGGTGGTGAAGTAGGACCTATAGCAAGGATGTGGCTTTCTTGATGGAAGAATTATTATCTGAATTAAGTAAGTTCATATCCTCAATATCTTTGATGCTGTTATCCAGACATCAACTGATTTCAAGGATCTGTTCCAAAATATGTGTCAAAACACAGTCAGTCAATCTGCTGTTCATCCATCACATAGCACAAATATGACCATTCCTATTGAATAGCAATTGCCTGTGGGCAGTGTATGTGTGCTTGTGTTCCCTCATACAGCCCATTCTTCCACACAGGTCCATACTGTTTTATGTAAATTTATGTCTAAATTCAATCTCTGGACATGTGGGCATATTTCACCCATCTGATAAGGATCAAGGGACTCACCCCTTGCTATATACTTTATATTCAAACAAGCTGGGGTTAATTTGATGCCAGGAGAATAGCTTTTAATTCTCCCTCTCAAGGTGTTAAACTACCAGCATTAACTTTCTGTGCTCAGCTCTCAGGGTCTGCAAGGAAATGGTGTGAGCAAATTTGATAGCAGGTATGTTGGCATGTGAATGCAAATCAGGTAGAGAGTTGTAGGCAAAACGAATATCAGGCTAAGATGTGTGGTGATTTGCAATGGAAAAAATTGAACAAAGTTAAGCTCAAGCGACATTTTTTGTTCTCACTGGGTTGATAGTTTTGGTGTTTGATCTGTACAGTGTGGGTGGATTGTTCAGAAATAGTAGGTCGTGAGTTCTTTTGTTAATGAAAATGTGGAGGGCTCTTGTTACCCACAATTAAATGTAAAATCTCTTAGTGCAAGTCTTACCATTAATTTGATTGATTTCTGTCAGTGCCCTGTTTTCCCTTCCTTCCTTGCTCTCCTTAAGGTTCTCCAAAAAGATACAGGCCTTCAATTTTACCAATTTGGATACATAATCCAGTGATGTCCTTTTTATTTACAGAACAAGTGCTGAGTAGTGAAATGTAGATAAACAATAATCTGCCCAACTCACAAACACTGATTGCACACTGCCTCTTTACCACTGCTATCATCACTACAAAAGCTTTGTGAGATTTTATGGGGCACATGTAAAAGTCAGGAGATTCCAGGGAATTTTACCTTTCTGTTCAAGCTAAGGGAAAAGATCTCAAGGCTTGGAGCCCTTTTCAGCACAATCATTGCAAGCAGGTCCTGCCCTTTCTTAAATTGGTAAGGCGACAGCTTGAGCTCATCTGCTGAGTGCCACTGTGACAGTCTGATCACCTGGGGAGAGAAGTGTCTTGCAGACAGGCAGATCCCAAGCCATTTTGGTAATTATAGGTGAAAACTAACAGCTTGCCAGTACAGATTCTTGAGTGCCCAAGGCATGTGCTTACAGTAGGAGCCTCCACAGTACAACTGCTGCATTCAGTAGTTCAGCAGCTCATCCGGGGGGCTCCCTGGGGAGAGCATCTTGTAAATAGAATAATCAGGAGATAATAAATGTAATGGACAGTGGTTTGCAAGCTTCTGACCAGCTGGAGTTGAGAGACCCCATGCTAGCTAATGCAGCTACATGATTGTCAGGTGCTGGCTGGGCAGCTAACCAGGCCTTTCAGTTGCAAACCAAAGTAATGCTCCTTCTATTCAAAGGTTGTTTATAATGTTCCTTGATTGCTTCTCCCAATAAAATTTTCATCTTCCACCAGCGTAATCCTGACTGTTGTCTAGCTTTTATGAGGCAATGAAGTACCAATCTGATTATGAAATGGAGAGGTACTTACTGTCAGCCTTAATGTCACCAGCATTGACATCAGGCTGTCAATTTTCTGTTCATGTAGGAGTTAATTAAAAGGTCAGCCCATTGGTAGGAAAATAGCTGCTTCTTCAACAGATTTTTCCTGAATTTAGGCATCAGTATCAAAACAGAGGGTATGAAAGTGTAGTTGAGGTAAAGTTGAAAAGCATGGAAAGTGCCACCTCCTTTCCCATTTACACCTTGAAGGGGCTTGAGTTCCTTAAGGGCCACAAGGCTTGACTCTAGCATTTTCCCAGTGCCTAAATCTCTCAAAAAACCCAGAAGTGCCATTATTAGGACTAGGAAACTGCCTAAATCTGAATGGGATTTCCAGTCAGGCGTTTTCCTTAGCAAGTCTCATGAAAGTCATGAACAATTGATTGGAACCAGGAGAACCAATTTCACAAAATTAGGAATGTGTGATCTTTCCTCTTTAAAATTCAGACAGGGAAAGTCTCCTCCCTCCTCCTCCAAAATACAGTAGCCATCTGGAAGCAGAACTGACTAAAGGCATATGAGGTTTTCTGCCTGAAAAGAGAGCTGCTGCTCATCTGGGCTGGACATCCCAGCCAGCAATGCATCTCTGCCAAGAACTTGAGCTCTGTGTATTGAGAACTGAGGGAGCAAGATGAAAGCTGGTGTTAGGACATAGTTACTTGAGTTTTATTTCTCCTTTAGCTTAACTATCACTGTTTAGAGTCAGTGTTCCTCCTGGAGGTACAGTGGGAATTTGAATTAGCAAGAAAACTATATTTCCCTGAGTAATAAAATAAAGAATTCTGGATGCTGTTTTAACTGTCATGTGTTTAAGACTCAGCTATTTGATGAGTTAGCCAGACTGATGTAACTGCATTATAGAGTACCAAACCTAAGCTTCTGCTAGAACAAGTGAATTTCTAACTGTTTTGTTTGCTAAGAGAATCTTCCCACAGTCTAATTAACATAATGTTGCCTGTCTGAGTCTGCAGACAGCGTTATCAGAAAAAGGTGAACCTTTTCACCCCATTCATGTCAGTGAGATACCAGCCTTGCACTCCTTGGTTTCACTCAATGTCAGTGCTACTTGTATTGCTGAGTGTTTTATCTGAGGATTTGCAAGGAGCATGTTGGGATATGCAGGGTAGGAAAAGCACAGGAAAGAAGAGCAATGACACAGAAGGGAAGAAGGCATCAGCTGTCCTCTGCACATGACTGATGGATTGAGCCCCTCTGGTGATAGCAGAACAAATGGGAGCTGGAGCTCTGACCAGCTCACCCTTCACAACCTCCCCTGAGGGCAGCGCCTTCACGTCTTGTGCTGCTGCCAAAGGTAGAAATTGTTCCCCAACACCAGCTGAGATTGTCCCTCCTGCAAAGTGGGCTGGTTGCCTCTTGTCCTTCTGCCTTGTCCCACCCTTTCTGCTGTTGTAATCTGAGCCATTGTGGAGACTGGTATGAATGAGTATTGTGAATACCTTGAGTACTGGTGACTGGAGATGTTGGTGTTGGTATTGACACCTCAGGTCCATGGAGGCTCAAGTCTTCTGTCTGCCCTGTATCCAAAGAGCACCAGTTTGTGTTTGGCCATGTCTCCATCACAGTGGCTCCTTCTCTACCCAGGCACTTTTGCAAAAGACCTCCAATTCCTTGCTCTTCTCTGATTTTTCCCTTGCCTTTTACCAGAGGGTTTTCGATACACTGCAGTCAGATGCTCTAATCCATGTCACCTGAATGGGACTCTTTGTTTTTAGTTTCCATTTTTCTAAACCATTCTCTTGGTCCATAGCCAGAATTAGAAATGTGGTCCCTGCTGAGGGCTATAACTCCTGGAACATTCTTCTGGTGTGAATACTGCAGCTGTGTGAGCTCCAGCTTCGGTACCTTTGTTTCAGATGTACAACAGAGAAAAATTCAAAGCTATGCAACAAAACATTTGTCTATCTTCTTTTAAAGCTAACAGTCAAACCCCATGATTTTTTTCCACCTCGCTCTCTGTGCCATAGCTTTTTCACACCTCTCCACTTAAGAAGCCCTTCAGAGGCACTAAAAGGAGTCCCTACTTCTTTGAAGTAGAGATGGTTAAAAAGGCACAGGATTGTGAGGGAGAGATAGGGCTATGTGAGCTGAGCAAGGCAGAGTCAAGACAGATGAAAAGACAGCATCAGCTGAAGTCAAGGAGAGGTAAGGGCCTGGAGGGATAGCAAAGGGAGGGCTGCCACAACCTGTCCATCGTCTGAATAAACAACCCACATAGCAATAACAATAAATAATTTTATGAGGAGCTAGATAAGCTTTTAAGGGAAAACATGTTAGAGTGGTGTAACTCCAAATTGAGGAGGAAAGCGGGTGAGATGGGTTTCCCCGTTGCCGTCTGTCCGCTACTTGGCAGCAGCTCATTTGTGAAAAAAAACTACTCAAGAGTAGTTTATGATGCTAAGATATTTCAATGACTTGCACTCAGTGCAAATCATTGACAGTTCTCCTTTAGCTAGATTTTGCTGCTTGCAGTTTAAAGCATTTTCCTGCCTGAAATCCTGTCTTGTTAAACTGCTAGTGAGTAAAATCACAAGTTCCTTAGGCAAATCCTCTGGTCTTGAAAGGGGATGTGTTCATTACCCTTGCAATTTGTGGGAAAACTCCATCTTGATGGGACACTCAGTTCCCTCGATTCCCCTCCTCACAGCTCCCTAATCACCAGGTGCCATTCAGACTGTAGATTGCCACTATTTAATACATATTGTAGAAAACTCTGATTATGTTTCCCTGTGAAACACTTTGAGAGCTGGGCCATAAATATTTCCATCAACTTGTGTCTCTACCACCCCCAGGACTCCACTTCCTGCAATATTGCTAATCCCTCGAAATACAGTTTGAGTTTTGGTTTCTGTGGAACCAATCCTTATGTGAGGGAAATGTTACCTTGGGAACAAGGTGAAATGATAGGCTTATGGATCTAGTCTCTTTATTTCCCCTTTATTTTATGCTGGAAATGTAAGACGTTGTGAATGGCTCATCATAACATATGCCAGTAGGAGCATGCCAAAAATAGCAATCTGAAGCACCACACGCCATGTAACGCTTGCATACTTCTCCGAGAGTTAGAGAGATCATTGAAACAACACATGTCAGATGCGATTACCGTCATATTGTTGGGGCCATCTGTTAGAGGCCAAGATCAAGACCTGCTGTTTTCCTGGGAACAGCAGCTCCACAAAGGACTGTGGCAAATTAAACTAAATCTGCTCAGGTCCAGGGAGTTCATCTAAGGGGTTTGGTTGTTTTGTTTCAAGACTTCATCAGGGATAAAGCCAACAGTATATTTTGGATATTGCTCCAGGGGAACTCTGAGGAAAATCTTTCTAATTCTTTTTTTTTTTTCTTTTTTTTTGCTTGCTTGCGTGCTGTGGGGTTTTTTGAGGGACTAAGAAGAAGGTAGAAGATAAGGACCGAATTGCTGGGACAGGATGTGTACATTTGCACTCACAGCTGTGCTTCTGGAGAGAACATGTTCATAAATAAAGTTCATACAAATGTGCACATCAAATTATCTGCAGCTAATGAACAATAATTTGACAGCAACTCAGAGGTCTATATGACAACTGATTAATGCAGCTGACTACATAGATAAACATTTTCAAAGAAAAGCAAAGACTTTTGAGGTTATATACAGAATCTGGATGCCAATTCCTCCTAGTGGTCTTCAGAACCTCAGCTAGAATACCTATAAATCTGTTTATTAGATGTAAGATGAAGTTCTATGTAATTTGAATCTGAAGGGAATTTTGCTCCTGGCAGCAGTGGGCTGGATTTCACACATACACTTACTGTTCAATATAGCTACTCACACACACGTATCTATTCATATAGATATAGATACATGTTTTCAGTAGTATTAACATAATGGCATGGCTTTTAGTTTCACTGCATTCATATAAATTTACGTAATGGGCATATGTTTTACTGATGTGTTTCATAACAGTTTTAAACAATGTCCTTGCTGACACCAGAACACTAAAGAATTAAATGTATTGATGTGGAAGATGGGAAGTCTCTGTTATGAAGGCAGACATGGTTCAATTGCCATGAAGTGGGAGTAGTTTTCAAGTGTAGGAAAATGACATCATAGATCTGGAATATTTTTGTGGAGGTTTTGTTTGCTACATTTTTGTGAAAGACTTGGATCTAGCTCCTACCCATTCTGCACTTTCCAGTTAGCAGAGGAACTTGCATCACAGGAAGCCTCCAAAGCTGTGCTTCAACTCTGCTGCAGAAAGAGTTTCTGCTTTGAAATCTCAGGCTGTGCTACAGCATATGAACACTTTTCCTACAGACTCAGGATGTTCATCGTGAGAGCCTCCTTCTGCTCCTGGAGGAGCCCAGCACAAGGGCTGCAATAACAGAAGAGACCTCCCTGAATGAAGGAGGCTCAAACCTGGTACTGAAATAAGGAGAGAGCAGCTGGGAGATCTCTATTACTCTGTGGGGCAGGAGGGAGATGCATGCGGAAGAGAGAGGACTGCTGAGGTTTCACTGCTGGCAGCACCTTGTTGCTCTGCTTGCCTGCTATTCCATGTTTTCCCAATCACAGTTTCGTGTTAAATCTGTGGATGATCCTTAGAGTTGAGGTAGGATCCAGGAGAGCACTCTTATTGGCAGGAGACAGACTTGAAGTTTATTAACTGCACCTTCTGGGCCTGGGGACGGAGCTTTTGCTTGTGGAGGTCAGACTCTGGGGAGAGCACAATAACTTTATGCTCACAGCAATTTTATAATCTACCGTTGTTCTGTCCTCTGGGTCTCTCGCATGAAACTGGTGTCAGAAAGATGCTGCTGCAGCTGTTGCCAGCAAGGAGTAATGATCCCAACTGCAGCACCCTCTGTACACATACCACTATCTAGGGATGCTAACAGTACAAACTGATTATGCAGTGCAGAAGTATCTAACGACCTTCTATTTATTTCCTTTGCAGAAAAAATTCCTCAAGTAGACCTCTGTCAGTCCTCCTGGCCAGTTTTACTCGTTGCATTGTTCGATCAGAAGTGTTTAAACAACATTTTTGAAAACCTTGTTTGATTGAAATGCATTGTCTCCAAATTAATTCAGATGAACTGAGACTAATTTCATGACACATTTGAAAACTCTTGGTTGCTTGAAGGAGGAAAGCAAGGTGGAACTGAAAGATGGTGTGGCAGTGTTGGAGCCAGGCAAAAAGCATGTTTTCAAACCACAGGTACTGTGGAGATATTTGTCACACTTGAGAAGTGCCAGCCCAAAAGAGAAGCTTCAATATTATGAAATAACCTTCCCTTCTCTCCCTCTGTGGGTTTGACCTTAGTGTTACTATTTGGGGTAGAAGTATTTTTCTGTTTTTGAAATTTGTGCCAAACGACAAACTCCCAGGATGGGGCATTTCAGCTCAGTGAGACTGATGTTCTTGTCACTTTTACTGCCACCTCCAGCACAATTGGGCAGTGATGCCAATTTCGCTGAGCAGTTGCTGGCGTCTGCCACCAAAAGGGACTCTGGGGGAATCCACCAGAAGACTGGCTCCAGCTGAGGGATGCCAGAGCTTTCAGCATCTCCAGTCTGGGGCAGGTGTGCCAGTAGTCAGGATGACTGTTCTCAGAGGACTGTCTTGGATTAAGCAAAAGCTTGATATGCATCGACTGGCACATTTTGGGCTGCAGAGGGTGGTATTTTTTGATTGATATTTGTTTTGGCAACATGTTCAAACAATTCTGAAGCCCCTCTCAAGATTTCCCTCAATCTAAGGACTCACTCTCCCTCTTTGCTGGCACTCCAGAGTATTCTCCATTTTAATCTAATATCTAGGCTGCATGTGACCAGAAAAGCTCTCAAAAATGGGTCCATTTTTAAGGTCACGGAAAAAGAATAGTCAGTTCTTCAATGATCTGACCAGCACTGAGTCAATTTCTACATATTTCATAGTAAGTGGTAATAGAAAACTTTCTTAAAGCAAACCTTCCCAAACTGTGCTTTCTGTGGATGAATTCAAACACAAAAACTGCCTGCCTGTGGTCTGCAGGAGTTCAAACACAAGATGTGAAAACATGAATGGCGCATCCAATCTCAGTCATAAGGACACAGAGAGAGACTACTGGTAGTCCCACTGCCAGGCACTAAGTAATTCCATGCTGCAAGAGAAACTGTTCAGTCCCAGAAGAGAAAGAGGCAGCTCCATTCTAGAGGCTATGCAATTACGGATAGTTTTTCAGGAAACACTGTGAAAATATTTTCCTTCATGAGCCTGTGCTTGAGTTGTGTATCTCTAGCGAGACAATATTTTTGTTCTGCATGGCTTTTTGTGGTGTTGTATGATGCGACAGGTTTTGAATATTTGGTGACTGAAAGATTAAAATGTGGAGTGGAAAGGTGGCAGAAGGACGATGTATTCATTTGCTGTTTGCTTGCTTGATTTTCCTTAGGTTAGAAGAGGGCAGAAGAATTCAACTAAATCAAAGCAAAAATGTGTTTTTTCATTATTGAGGAAATATAGACGTACTTGTTTACTCTGGGAATATTCTTTAATGAAGGCAACCCTTGGAGTAATAGTATATATGGGGGAGGCTGGGGCTGGAGCTATTTCTCCTAAGGGAATTGTGAATTAATATGTGTTCCTCTTTTTTCCTCTAATTTCTTTCTGCTGGTGGTAAAAATTATATCCATACTGTAGCTTCAGTCCATGTCATTTAATATCCTAGACTGGTTCCCCCTTGGGACATAGCAGAAGTGGGAAGAAGGAGTATATTAGCAAAGGAGACTGTTGAGAATTTAAGAGCATTTTGATCAAAACAAGACCTGTGAAATGCAATGGATTCAATAAAGATTATTTCAAATATGTTTTCTAGTAATTCTGCACTGCTTTTGCTGCACCCTATGGTTTGTGTATTCAGAGATGGAAAAAATACAGTTTGCCTGACCAAGCGACGATGTTGTAAGAAATGAACGGTGCCAAACAGCCTCTTTGCTGATGACTGGCATTGGGTCCTTGGGGAGAGAGCTAGAGAAACTTGGCAAACCCCGAGGGAGCCTTGCCAGCACCCAGCACTGGTGGCCCAGCAACCACTGCTCTGCCTTTGTGCTGGGGAGCACCTCTCCTTCTAGGGGAGCTGATCTGTGGTACACATTGGCCTTTTGGGTTCTCTATCACTCACTACTCACCTTTTCTCTGCCAATGTGGTGACCTACCCAGGAGCTTTTCATTCGTTCAGAAATGTGCTGCTGTGCTTCCCTTTTGAAGTGCAGCACCCAGGGAGGAGGCAGATACTGAGCCCCTCTGTTTTGGCCTGAATTTTACCTGGTTTTTGCCTGGTAGGTCGTTGCCTTCTGCTGTGCCAAATGCCTGTTCCTAGAAAGCACAGTCACAAGGCTGTTTAATAGATGTCCCACATCACTGAGGAAAGCCATTTATTCATTTTTATGGTTTTTTTTTCCCTTGGGGAAGTAGTCCAATGCCTGAAGTGTCATTAAGAAAAGCTAGAGGAATACTGACAGTTCTTGTTTTGCAAATTGTCAAATGAACCCATTTCCCACTGTCGCTGGTAATGTCTTTCATTATGTCTTTAATGAAATTGTATTGACATATTTATGGTCTAGTAAAAGAAAAAAAGATACCCTGGTAAAGCAGTTTTCAGAAACTGAAATGTTTTAATAATGGTTTCATAAATTATTTTGATTTCTTTTAGTCATAAACTTTGGCAAAAGGAATGTCATATTATTCAAAAGTGCTAATGAAATGGTCTCTGGACTGTGCCATTTAAATCCTCTAAAATGTATGTTCTACTCCCTCTCCTTTAAATTCAATGCCCTTCATTTTTTACATCAATGGGGAGCTGGCTACAATGTGTTGTATCTTCTTCCCACACAGATCATTTGTCCCCTATTATATTTTCCTACTCCCTTATCACTGGGAAAACAGCACTTTGACATACCATATTACAGTTTATACTTCAAAATACCCACATGATCCAGTTTTATTATGTCCTCAGTTTTTGAATTCAGCATGAGGTAAAGTAGGGACTTTAGCATCTGTTTTGAAATTGTTAGGGATTAGCCAGAAAATTTTGTAATGATTCTGATGAGCATCTGTCAGGATTTTTTTGTCAGGCAGTGGTGAGAGCTTCCAGATAGACTGTCATTTCTGGTGGACCTAGATGTGGACTATTCCTAAACCTGGGATCCAATCTGTTAATTGTACTCATTTGCTTGAGTGCAGTTCTAGTTTCAGTAGTAGATGATGTATGATTTTTTTTTGTATTTTTCTTTTGTAAACTCATGAGTCTGACTGAGAGCTATGTATTTTCACTTCTATGAGTCAGACAATTGCTGTATCCAGCTCAATTAACATCTGAATTGGCTTTTATGAAAAAAAAAAGGCTATTGGTTCTATCCCAGAGGTCACAGCAGACTAAGAAAATAAAGGTCAGGCTGTATCTTGAATCCAGGATGTACAGATGTTATAAAAAGATAAAATCTGAAACTCAGGAGGGAAAAGAAGATGTATTTGCAGCTATACTATGTATATGTAAATGGTAACAGATGATTTACTGGTGGTATCTTTTTTTTTCTTTTATCAAAGAAATGTCATAAAAATAGGCAAAAAAAAACCTTCCCAAAATGGACCAATGAATAACAATATATACTCAATCTCTCTTATATATGCAGCTGGGGGAATACATGCCAGTGTCTTAGGATATGACCAGTATATATATAGAGCCTTAGTGGCAAATCTGGCTTCTTGGAACATTAGTTCCTATATCACAGATGAAAATAAGGATATAAACATCAAAAATAAAGAAGAGAAACAATACATATACCCATGAGATCTCTGTATAATCCAGATCAGTTGTCTGCAAGAGACTTACAAAATACTTCATGCATTCAGGGAATACAGCTTTCCATCAGAGAAATAAGATAGATCTATCTAAAATGTATCAACATTCATCTCATATTTCCTTTTTTAGTGTTTACTCTGATGTGATTTCATAGTAGCCACACTTTTCCCTTTGCAACTCACAATCCTTAGCTCAGATGCAGGGACAAAGAACATTTCAGAGGCAGAACTCTAGGCACAATTTTTGCCCATATTGTAATTTCATTCCATTTCACATTTTCAGTCTCCTCTGCCTGCTGTGACTTCTGACTTGAGCCTGGGCTGGGCAACTCCAGAGTTCACCGTGTTCAAGACACAGCAGGTACAGAGGTAATACATCATTTCATCCTCCATGGAGTGGGAGGGACATGTCGGCACAGAGTACAAGGAGTTTGGCCCAGTTTTTCAGCAGATGTGTGTGATAGGTTTCAGTTTTATGAAGGGGCTGTCATTTAAGGCTGTTTGTGGCTCTCACAGATGTAATTGTTAATATGCCTGCTCATGTTTATTATCAGCTAACTTCAGGACTGTGGCCACAATGGCTTATGTACTTATCTAAGTGTCATGTTTAAATATGGGCAACTTGTCATTTCGTTAGATCTTCTGAGAAGCTCTGTCCCTCTGTCCCTTCAGTAGGACTGTGGGCAGAGAGCTAGGTCACCTGTAGCCTCTTCTGTGATCTAACTGCTGCAGACAGACAAGCAGGGCATACAGTTTAACCTGAGAATTAAGGCTGCACATTTCTTGACAAAACCACAAAACCAGAAGTGCAAAAAATATCCTAAACTGAGATCATTCAGGGCTCTTGCTAAAGGCATCACCAAATGTTAGCCAAGTGAAGCTGCAGCTCAGTTATACCGTCACACCAACGACCAATGCAGCAATAATGCACTACTAGTCAAGAAATAAATATTTAAAACTTATGGTATTTGATTAGATACTGATGCATTGAATCTCAAAATAATAAACTTTACCATAAAAGAAGAAAATCAAATCAAGCTGGTCCCTTCTGCATATCCTACTTTACCTAATCTCACACTTCATAATGTTTTATTAAAATATGTTATAGTTTTTAGACCAAGGAACAATTCACTGTTAACTGAAATCTACCCATTCCTGTTTCTTGTTTATACTCATAATATACACTGCACTTAAGTGAGTGTAGTCTCCAGACATCAGTGCCTCACAAAAAGGAACTGAAGCTGAGATGGAGAAAATGAGTTCCCTAAGGTCAGATGTTATGTTTGCAATAGGAACAGGAGCAGCACTGAGTTTCTCTGGTAGATCATTAGATCTGAGACTGTCCTGCTGTGTCAGTTGCAGAACTGGCCAGCAACCAATGAGGACAGAATGAGGATGTTTGTGGTTTAGCATGTGTGTGTTTGAAGACTAGTTTACAAGGATAATCCAATGCATTTATGGAAGTCATTAATGATTTTCAGAGGATCCAAGAGTATTGGAACAGACTTATATTCCTGTGTCCTGTCTTCTGTGCCTCAACAGAGCGTGAAGCAATTCTACAGCAAACAGGTGTAGGAGTTGGGTTCCACATGATATCTTATCTGAGTCTCAAATAGAGATCTGCATGATCTTAAATCACACCCTTACATACTGGCAGAAGAATGAATTTTGAACTATGATATGTGCTTAGCCTCAATTACAGGCTGAGGTGCTGAATTTCTCTGGTCTTTATTTTATAACGTCTTCTGTTTCTTGTGACACAGAAATACCTAAAACATAAAGCAGAACACAAATATAATTTAGCAACATGCATTAGAAGTCCATGCAAACTAGAAGCATTCACTAGTTAGTCAGCTGTCACTTCTAAAATGTGTGGAATTGATTTGTTGTCAGAATGGTATAAATATTCGCAGAGCTGTTCTAAGGATGATTTTAAATGATGGATACATAAACTAACAGACTTTGTAATGTATGTACACAAAAATGTACTCAGAATGTAGTGTATTTCTTACTAATTTGCAAAGGCTGCTCTATGTCCCTCTCAGGAAGCACGGAGATTTGAACTTAGCTGTTAGCTAAAATTTTAGTGCAAATTTAGAACTGATCTATTGTAATGTCCACTAAATTCTATATTGTTTATCACTTTGTCTAAACAATTAGTGACCTGATACTACTCCTGGTCCATTTTAGTGGTGAGATTACTGATGTCTTCTGTTATTGATGTCTTAAATGTGTCTCAGGCTCTATCAAGGACAGTACACTTTTCATTTAATGTGAAACTTAAGTAGTAACACTCCCTAGGTTTCACAGGATTGGTCATTATGTTGGAGGAAAAAAAAAGCACCTTTTCCTGCATGCTAGTTAAAGAATTGCTAACATACAAGAAAATGAAGATTTTTTTTTCTTGCATAGAAGTAAATAGCATTTGATGAATCGTTGCTACAGCTGTAGCAATTAAATTTCACTCCATAGTCAGTTTGTTTTGAATAAAAATCTTGCACAGTTCCTTTCCAGTATTTCCTATATAGCTTTGCCCTTTTGTGTGGAATACTGGAGAGTTGGAAATGAAGGCCTGTTTGCTCTCCTGGTCTATGAAAGAGGAATTGTACTGTGAGGCAGTTTGGAAAAGTAACTATGCAAGAAAGCCCAATTTGAATCCATGCCTGACTGTATAAACTTCATCTTTATTCATCATTATCCACCACAGAAGGTGAAGTGTCTTTTTGTTTGTTAAATTGTTGGCCTTGATCTTACAATTGCCATTCAGGGTTTGCAGCCCTGACATTGCAGCTGTCTGTAAAGCTGAATTCACAACACCCTCACTCTGGCTCAAAAAGCAAATGAAATGGGTCAACTGATGTCAGCATTTGGAACAAGAATTTAACTGGTTGTCTGAGGGTAAAGGGGTGAGTATTTGCTTAGTGATCCCCTGGGCCCCCGAGGCTGGGCCACATCTCACAGTGATGGCTTAACTTCGCTGTGGATCTGAATTGGTGTTGCTAATGGAGCTGTACCTCATACCTCTGACCTTTCCTGGTCCTCCTTGTTAGACTGGACTGAGTGTTCTCCAAACTGCACCTGGGGCTGCCTTTACTGAAGCCCTTGAGCCAGTGCTTATTGCATTGAACCTCTTTGAGTGTCCCTGCTTTAGAGCCCTTTGCTTACATTTACAGCCCTGATATTACAAATGTGATTTATCAAATAACAAACAATTTTCTTTCCCTGTAGACTTAGTATGCTGTGCCATCTGTAAATATCTGCTCTCCCCTGTGAGTCCAGAATAACACTGTAGCATACCCACGCTGGCTAAGGGCAGGGATCACCGCGTTTCCCAACACACATTAGGAGCCCTCCCCAGGTTTTGTTGTTTTACTGGAACCTGTAGCTTCTTCTAAAGGAATGCCTGCTCCTCACAATTCCTCCAAAAATCTCCCGGAGGTTTTCCATGTGATAAGTTGTTTCTGAAATATTTTAATGAGTAACTTTGGTAGAGTATTTCATATATGTTCCTGAAGAGAGAGCAGGACCATTCCAGTAAAGAGGTTACCTGGATTTGCTGTCTCATAACTCTTTGTCTGTGCATAGCATAGCTACCACAAGATGAATGAATTGTTCTCAGTCACCTACCAATGGAAATTTCTCTTCAATTTAAAAAGGAAGCAGTTCCCCTAAAATGTTAAATTGATATTCCAGCTGAGAAAAATAAGAGTAACTTTTGGAAAAAGAATTCGATTTTTATACTCTTCTGGTTTAATAGCTGGCAGCCTTAGGTATCTGCAAATATATCCTGAATACATAATCAGTCTATGCTGAAACCAACACAAGTTTCATGTTTCTCTTGTACAAATAGAACTCCTACAAAGGGTACTTGCACTACAGCAATACACAATCGCCACACAAACTTACAAAGTACTCCAAAACCCTTTAAAGGGTAGTGCTTTCAAATGAAAGACATTCTCCATTTTTGTAATGTCATGTGGATAAATGCCTCATTTACCAACTGTGAGAGACCACAAAGCTTTGTCATTGTAAAAGTTTGATTTTCCATTTCTTGGGACTGGAAAGTAGAATAGAGATTTGTCCTAGCCTTGTGGCAGAATTGACAAATCATTAATTTCATTGATTCTCACAGTAGTGAAATTTATCAAACTGAAGTCCATTTGTATTAGCAAATAAGGTTCCATGCCATGGCATGGCAACTCCTCTTCTCATGCTCTTGCTGTTATACTTTCAACTTTATTTTTTTCTTTTTAAAGCACCATTACATATTGTCATGAGCTTGGAATCTTCAGACAAAGATTATCAGGGAGACCCTCCTGTTGAGTTGTGAGGTGCAGAAAGGATGCTCTTGCTTTATGAACTCCTCAGAGAGGAGTCTAGGTGTGGATCCAATCCTAGTCCCAGACTTTGTCAATGATTTATGCCTAAAGGATTATATAGGTGTAATTGAGGCTTTATATGACTTTCTCCTGCGGGATTAAGGGTGGCAAACCAATAAATTATTTATTTAAATTGATGATAATAATGATTAGGTTAAAATACTTTAATCTGAATTAGTTACTGCACAGTACAGATAGCTATAACTACACATATATTGCACTATTTTAAAAATCAATCATTTCAAAGCTAGTAAAATAATTATTAAGTAGAGATTGATGTTACTCACCTATACCAATGATTGCTGTCAAATATCTTTCACTAAGCTTCGAGGAGTAACCTTGAGGAGTACCCTCACTCAAGGGAGGAATCTCCACATGCTCTCCTAGAAGGGATAGGCTAGAAATCCCAGCTGTTAGGAAGTGGGACTGTACTTTTATAGTATAAAGTGGATGGCTGTCAGTCATACATTGCTAGTCTAGCTGTATCAGCCTAGCATGCTTTAGCTCAGCAGCTTTGGGTAAGTCATCAGTACTATCACTTGTTGGTTCCTTTATCAGGAACTTTGTCTGCCACAGTGATACTTTCTGTTAGGAAACATTTTCACATACTCAGAGTGTTTAACTTCGGGATTGTTGAGTCAGACTGGTCTCATCACTCCTCAACAACAAATGCAGCATGACCTTTCTCCATCCACTGATGCAAATAGGGTAAAGTTTGAGCTGTTTACCCCCACTTAGGCAGAGAAGCCTGCTACACATACTTTGTAAAAAGCCTAGAGTGGTAGATTATGAAGCCTTCTGCTTGTTCTTGTCCATTGAATGCACTTTATGTCAAAACTGAAATACATCAAGTGCTGAATGAAAATGTTTACCAGTCTTCAGAAGGATTTGGGAGGAGCAAAGGAATGTGCGCAGCAGACAAACCTACTGCACTTCTACGCCCCCCAGGCCGCAAACTTCAGGGATGAAAAGGCCTTTTGAAGGGTGTTCGACTAGGAACAAATTTCCCTTTTTCCTGATTTCAGGAAGAAAACAACTCTCTTTTCTGCTTGTGTGGGCCTTCCCCATCCTGGCAGATTTTTGGCCCTGGCCAGTGTGTGTCAGCACAGCTGCAGCTGGGAGCAGCATTAGTTTACACCACTGGTGATGCTGGCAGGGAGTGCTCTGCTGCTGTGGGGATGTTCTGTGCTTCCACAGGAGCTCAGCCCCTGGATGACACAGAGGTGCACAAGAAGAGGAGGGTTAAGGGATCCTGATTAAAGTTCTATTTACTGATGCTCTTCACCAATGTATATCCAAGTGCTATTTTGCTAATTAATGGCTGCTCATGAAATGCCATGTGTCAGCAATGAATCACTTATTTTTGTTGCACTTCAGTAGTATATGGCTAATGAGCAAGGACAACTCATAATTAAAGCCTAAAATAGCTTGGTTGGTAGGACACGATCAAGTGTTTATATCTTGCTGTAGTGGGTGGACCACAGAATATCAATTTACTGTCTTTGGCTTTGCTCGTTTTACATGAAAAAGAAAGATGGAGAGTTGAAAAAAATTGGAGTAGTAAATATCTTTTCAGCTGGAGTAGTACAAGGAATTGAATTTCCTTTTAAAAGAACTAAAATCCTGACAGCTACCTGTAACTGGTATAACCTTAAAATAAGACAGTCTTAATTATTGCCTCTAATGGGCCTCATCAAGATCAAAACTAATTAAAAAAATAAATAAAAGGGAGAAACAGCCTGGATGAAATGGGGAAGGTTAGTGCAAAGTTACAGCAAAATCTATAGTTTGTTTCTCCACAGCTGCATGTGAGTAGGAAAATGGAGAAACAGGGACAAACCTGCTGTGAATGTATGTAGGCAGCTCTTCATACTATAAGCAACACCTTGGAAAATCTGCCACTGAACCAGTAAACCAGCAAATAACATTTCTCCTCTTTGACCTGGTCAGTGCTAGCACAGCTGGGATTTTGTGTTTTCATTCATGAGAGGTAAGATCAAGTCTCTGGCGAACATTTGATCCATCCATGCATGCTACATCCCTTTTCCCTCAGTGCTATACATCACAGTCTGAACCACTGATATAGTCCCCTAGTTTTCCTCACAGGAAGGAAAAAAATCACATTTCTAAGAGAGAAAGTAGAATCTATTAGCCAGAGTACCCCATGTTAGTAGTGACATGCACAAATGACATAAAGCAAATGGTTTCCCAGATGCAGCAGTAGGAAATCTGCATCCTGTATTTTCTGTCAAGGGATATATGTCTCTTGCAGACCCACGTATACTGATGGGGATCAGGAGGGAAAGGAAGGGATGTAGTCTATATTGAAAAGATAAGACAAAAAATAGACATTATGGAAGGCATGGGAAGAAGAATGCACCTTTTATTTTAGCGTTTTGGATACAAAATATCTCAATGTTTAGGATTTTAAGTTTGTAATGAAGAACAGTTTTATGAAAATATTGGCACATTCCTTTTCACAAGACTCCCTATCATCTCCCTTTTGCACACACATATGTGAGAACTCAATTTTCTGTGAAGGATCAAAAAGCTTGACCAACAATTATGACTGCTACTGCTGGAAAAGAACAATAAAAATGAACATCTGTTTTCCTTGGAACAGGTTCTGAATACTTTTCAGTGTGAGCAGACCTGATCTTGTTGCTCAACAGTAAGAACAACAACAGCTGTCCCGTTACTGGTAGCATGACAGATAGTTTGTTCTCAGTATTGTATGTAGCAGGCACTGGGTAGACTCTTTGTATTGGCCTCATACAGCAGTTTAAAAAAAATCCCATGAAATGAGGGTCTTTTCTGAGATGGTTTTTACAAATTCTCAGAAAGCTTTGTGAGTGCTTGACAAAAGCCCTCGCTCTAGGACATAAAGCACAGTGGGATTGCCAGCTCTGTGTTTTCACGGGCTTGTTTAGGAAAAACACTCAACCTGGGTTGAATAGGGAAGGATCTTTATTCATGAAAACACTGCAGCCTTCCCCACCTGGACTTGCTTGAATATTAAGCTGCGAAGGCAGATGTGCTCTCTATATCTTATGCCCTGCACAGTCCCTCTGTGATGTCCAGTGACATTCTGACAGTGAACTCTTCCCCAGTGATAAATTGGGGAACAATTCCTCTTGTTGACATCTACTCTTCCATGTTTGTTCAGCTCTTTGAACAGTTTGTTTGCATTGCAAGGACTGTGGATAAACACCCTCCATCTGAGTGGTGAGATTGTGAGAGAAGACCTTGGATGGAATTAATGAAGGTATTTCTGGACTCTTGACTTCCCTTTTGGGTAAGTTAAGGATCTGTATAACTGCAGAGTGGAGGCAGGAATAAAAGTATGAGATTGTCAGAGCATCTGCAAAATGGGCACTTCATGTTTTTAAAAAACATGCACTGTTGTGGAACAGAAGTGTAATATATGCCATTAACACTAGTGTCATTGAAGAGCCTCTAAATTGCAGATTGGTGGGAAAAAATTGATATGAAAACAAGAGAAAATGAAAACTGTAATAAGCTCTCTGCCTAAGGAGGGTAATCTACAGTTAAATATAAAGGGTGAACTGAAACAATGTGAAGGATGAGACATATTTCCTATTTTAAAGCTAAGACTGATGTTCTGTCTCTAACCCCCAAAGCTGTGACAAAAATTTAATGGTGTGAAGCAGAGACACTATGTCAGACTTCACTCTGCATTCCTGACTTTGGATGATTTATCACTTGCAGCCATTCTGTTTGCTATTAATTAAGTACAAAAGTTATTTTAGTAAGTTAGGTTGACTGTGTTGCATCCCCTGTTGAGCGTAGTTGAAAGAGAAAACAGAAGACCTTTATTGCAGTTGCTGTAAATTCGGGTTCCAAATGTATTTCTTTGCATTTGCACACTCATAAAATGAAAACAGGCAGTCTCAATTCTCTGCTGTAGGTGCTCCAACGCTTGTTATAAATGTGGTTATAAAAACTGATTACTTGCTAACAAATAACCTGCATGTATTATAACATAGCCACAAGGATGGATATGATCTGATGATATTATGAGAGAATGCTGTCAATTTTTTCCCTTGACATCAGACATATGGGCTTTGCTTTATGCTTTGTAGAACAATGAACTATTGACCACCAAATGATGGAGAGCAATGTTCGATGTTGAAAAGGCCCTGCTGGAAGTGCCTTCTGGGAGACAGTGCTCAGCACAAAGGTATTTCTTGAAACTGGAGCTGACTGCCAGCCAGGCTCTGTCTGCAGCTCTGACTGCTTTGGAAATGTCGGCAATGTCAGCCAAAATAGGAGGCTTGTGAGAGAGGAAGGTGGAGCATCTTGCTGAGCTGTGGCAATAACAGATTTGTAGCTGAATGTGAGCTGCTAATACCTTCTAGCACAGATTTCAGAGAATTCACCCCTTGACACTACTTTCCTGGTGACATGTCTCTGCTCTGCTGGGAACTCAGATAGACATGTACCTATGGCAAGGAGGTTTTTTTTTTCTCCAGCTCTGTTGAAAAAAAATTTCTGTTCCTCCTGTTGTGTCAGAGGAATTCTGGTCACCTTCTGTTTTATTCCTTTTTTCCTTTTATACACAGAATATTAGAGTTTGCTCCCATTTTCTTTTCTTAATGACAGGTAGAAAGAATGAAAGATAAACCCCAATAAAGGCAGCCCCAAAGTGTCTGGGCAATTGGACATCTTGTGATTCAAACTATGCTGACATACAAAATCCAAAACTGATGACTGATGTGGTTTTTTTATTCTCCAGTCAGCTGATTATAAGGTAAATGCTTCCTTCTTTCTTGTACAGTGATGAGAAATAGAAGAGAAGACATGTTTGGGTGATGCAGGGAACCAGACACAATTCAAACACAGAATGCAGAGGATTTTGTCCCTTTGTATGTCTGAAAGACCCACCAAGCTGTTCTGTCAGAGTCCCTGCATGAGTGGAGATGTGCAGCATGGGTGAGCTGAGAAGGGATCCCAGGGGCATAATATATGGTGGGAATTAGACACCATGAGTGGCTTCCAGTCCTTTTGTCTGAGCTGCAAATGTACACCTCATATCTGTTCTTTCCTATGAGGATCTCAAGGGTTCTGCTGGAACCCTGTTCCAACATAGTGATGCTGTGCACAGAAGTATAGTTTTTGTTCAGGATAGAGATTTAAGCATTCCATGCTAAATGGGTGCTTGGCAGCTTCTCATCTTGAACTTCCCAGGAGCCAGTCTGTACAAGGTTCTTTGACTAACCACTCTGCTCCTGAAGTCATCCCTAAAAGTTAAGTAACCAAGACAATCATTCTACTCCCAGTTCAGCTCATTAAGAAGTGTGGGTCCCTGGGAACAGCAAACACAGCACAGAATGCTTTGTATGCACTGCTATCTTTTGTATGCTGATTTTAACAGCTCCCAGAAACAGAGGTTCAATTACAGTTTGCCTTGGAAGAGGCTTTCATCCGAGCTGCAGAGCCCTCCCAAGTGCCGTTTACAGGCCAGTGTTTGCCAGGCTTTGATGTTTGCTGGAGGCAGTCCAGCCTATGGGCAAGTCACCAGCTCCAGCTCCTGCTGGAGGGGCCAAGCAGCAGACATGCCATGAGTGCAAAAGAAGCACCTGGGGGCTTCAGAACCCCACACAGAGAGGTAATCTTAATGCCTAAGAGAGTTTACCAGGGCCAGAATTGCTTGCTTTAATGAAAGAATTTTAGCTGGTTGAAATGAGGATACATGATAGGAGAAATTTAGTCTTGATGGAATATGCTTATAAACATTTCATTATTAATTTTTGCGCTGAAGTTTCTCATTATGTCTCATGATAACCCTTGTTACACATTTTGACATACTTTTTATTCAATCCGGAAATTAACAGAGTGGTTTTAATGAAGTTCAAATAAACCCAGTATGAATACTGGGATACAAAACAATTATTTTGTTAAAAAATCAAGACGAAAATCAAGCAAAAGCATATCTGAAGATGACAAAGATAATTCCAAAGAAAATAAAATGATGATAGCACAGCTATCATTCCCCTGAATATAATGAAATGTGTTTTATGACATTTGGCTGTAATCACAATTAGCAATACTCAGAGCTATTTGCTTGGCCGTGTGTGCAAATCTAACTGCATGTGTATGAGAGAGGTAATAGTGGCTGTACAAATTAATTTCTTGTGAAGCACTGATTGCTCCACCTGTTATAGTCTGTCTACATCCTATATTCCCATCAAGTGTTACCGATTAGTTCTCAGAATGTAATTGAGGTATGAAAATAGGGAGCAAAATGTCTGATTTATAGACTGCATTGGTTATGCCCAGTGATTTTTTTAAATGCAGGTTTAAATATTCTGTTATTAAATTGATTAAATAATTTAATGCTGCTATACACATGTTAGATGGTATTGCACATAAATTTTCTGCTGCTGAGTGGGACTCTCATCTACTTCCCAGTAGTCAGGTTTACTGAAGTTGATGTTAGTCTTGAAGAAGACAGTGAAAGAACATTAAGGAAAGAAAGAAGGGATGAAAATACTCTCTGTAAACAATTGTCAGTGAAAAACATAGCATGGGCAGATCACGCTGTTTGCATGTACTTTATTTGTGCTAAATTAAAAAGTTTTCTTTCCTGGGTTGAGCAGAACTGAAAGAATAATTGGTTCTAAAGGGAAAAGATTGTTTCAATGATTCCTTGTTTTCTTTAAGAATAGTTTTGTGATAATACAATCACCAAGCCATAAGCTACACTCTTTGTATGTTTATTCAGCTGCAGAACTGAACCTATATTTGAGGTAACATGACAAGTTAAGATTTCAGAAATCCCTAGATTGAAACAAAGCCACTTGCTGCAAATCACAATGTTAGTAAAGCAGATAAGGTAAAAACTGTTTTGGAGGAAAATATATAAGCTGATAAAATCCAGGTGGACCTATGGGAAATTAGCATAGCAAATTGTTATAAATATTGCCAGCTACAGCCAGAGAGAAGATCCAGCTGCTGTGAGTTGCTCCCCACTCAGAGCTGAGGCACTGTAGGAGCTGTGCTCCCTTCAGAGCATCGCAGGTGAGCTCCTTTTCTCCATATCTGATGACAGCTGAACTCCGGTATTTGTATTCAATCCTTTATTCTTTGTTTGCCCTGAACTTGCTTGGAATCTATTTAAGCTGTGCTAATGGCTGTAGTCTGATTTAATGAATACTCTCCTGGAGATTTACAGTCATTGTCTGGGTTGACAAATTTTTGAAGGAAAGTAAAAAACCTGTATCTGCCTTTTATGGTGTTCTGACTTTGACATGTTATTTGATCCACTCACTATTCTCCACCCATGTGCAGAGAAGAGCAGGTAGTAGTTTGTATATCATGTTGTGCTGGTTTTGGCTGGGGTAGAGTTAATTTTCTTCACAGTGACTATGTATGGAGTTATGTTTTGGATTTGTGTTGAACACAGTGATGACAACACAGAGATGTTTTTGTTATTGCTGAGCAGTGCTTACACAGAGCCAAGGCCTTTTCTGCTTTTTATACTGACGCATGGGAGAGAAGGCTGGGGATGCATGGGAAACTGGGAGGAGACACAGCCAGGACACCTGATCCCAACTGACCAAAGGGATAGTCCATTCCATATGACATCCTGCTTAGCATATTAAGTGGGAGGAAGAAGAAGGAAGGGGAGGATGTGTGGAGTGATGGTGTTTGTCTTTCCAAGTAAACATCATGCATGATGGGACTGCTTTCCTGGAGATGGCTGAACTAGGCAGGTGCCTGGCCATGGGAAGCAGTGAATTAACTTTTTGTTTTGCATTGCTTGCATGTGTGGCTTTTGCTTTCCCAGTACCTAAATAATAATCTGTGTATAAAAAATAGTTTAAAGAAGGTTGAGGAAGTTAAGTTCATTGATACACTGTCATGAGGATATAGCTGTCATGTCAAAAGAAGGTGGTTCCTTCACTGACACAGGTCTCCTCTCAAAAGGATGTATCTGCTTGTAATGAGCTTTCAAAATGAGCTGGGAATTTTTGTTGCTGTCCTTTGCTATGATTTTGGGATTTGTATATCTTCAGTTTTTAAGGGCATCCTGGATGCAGTGTATGTATTTTGCCCCTAAGACTTTATTTTCTCTAAATGTATTCTATTAATTTAAAAGAAAATCAAGGCAGACACTGAAGATGTATTCTCTGTATTTGGCAAACAGCAATTTCCATGCATATGCTTGCCTAATAGCAAATGTAAGCCTCTCAATTTTACACATCCACATGGACTCCACATTCCAAGAGTCCCAGGCTACATCAATCCCCTACCACAGTGTCTGCTTCCATTTTCTCAACCTTTTTCTTGTTCGCTGAGTAATTTTGGAACTCAGCTGTTCAGATATTTATAACTGGCCTGTGAAGGCAGGAATTCCTGATGCTGCAGTGACAGCCAGACCCTGGACACCTCCCTACTCGCTGTCATTTTGCAGAAGCAAAGCAGAGGCCTTTTTGCAACTTGTCATTAATCATGAACTATTGGACTCAGATATAAAGATTGGAAACTGCTTAATGTGCTTCAGGTTCCCTTTTCAGACCAGTTCTGAGCTGAGTGAGTGCACACAGTCACTCTTCTCTGAATCGATATCAGAGTGGATTGCATAAATGTGTTTATTTTTTTCACTTGCTAGTGAAGAGATTCATTAAGAACTTAAAGTTCAATGTGCCACAAGAAACTTGGGGATTTGACTCACTGGGTATAAACTCTGGCTGAAAGGATGATAAAGGAGATAAAACTGGCATTATGATTTTGAGGTGAAGGTTCCTCCAGATTTATTTAGGAGAACAAGTTAAGTAATATTGTGAACAAAAGCAGAACTCTTATAAAAGGAACAGGTTAAATACTGAAAAATAAAATTATTTTTCAGCCGTAAAGAAACAGGAGAAGGCCATTAGTTTCAACGACAAGTCAGCAATGATCACTACAGAAGATATACTTGAAATGGACATCTCCACAATTCAAGTGACTGGCTTTACTCCAAGTCTTAAAAATGATAAGTGTCTCTACAGCTGCAATAGTTTGTGGGCTTTTTTTTTTTTTTGGTAGAAATTGCTGTAACTAAGAACAGATATGATTGGAATTTGGAAGGCAACATTCGTCATTACTAAACATGTTTGCCTATATTTACAGTTCTTGAAGAAGTATCAAGCAAGGAAGGTTTCAACTTGAAACAAATCTGCAGTGTTGTTAGAAGCCGTGAGAGTAGCTCCTCTGAGATGCACTCTTTCTGTCTTGTAAATACACTTTGGCAATTTTATGTAGTGCATGGAGAGCCAGACTTAAGTGTCGGTATATCTCAGCTCATTCGGCACTATTCAACCTGAGGATTGTACTTCAGTGTACATTTTATTAAATGCAAAACTGGGAAACAGAGAAAGCTTCTAAACCCCATGTCAGTAAACCACACAATAGAAGTGCAATTATAAAACTATAATAAATATTTATACACTTAGTACATAGGAGATATTCTATGATTCTATATTGTAAACTGTGCACATGCATTGAATAACAAAAGATTTAATACTGAGGCATTTTCTGCTTTGCAGATTACTTTAGAATACCACAGCCTACCTGTTTTGGAAGCAAGATTAGTTTCTTTTGCTAAAAGGGAATGTTTTAAGACTTTCATGTGCATGAAGAAGTAAGCACTTGCTTGTATCTGACAAGGAGATGTATATGACATGGTGTATCCAGAGTCAATTTATTCATATGGTGCATAATTGTAACTTTTTAGCAAGTGGAACCTCCTCTACTTCCATGGACAAAAACTGAGGCTCTTTCGTATTGTTTACTAGGCTCTCCCTGATTTTTATTCTGTCAAAATAAGCTCAGAGATATAAACTCTATTCCTCTGCAGAAAATAAAAACCCTACAACCTTTTTTTCTTCTTTGTGAATGGAAATAAAGAAGGTTGAGAGATAAGTCTGGGAGCTATAATCATAGAAATGTATAAATTGAGACTGTCAAATAATTCCTTTGAAGACACTTTTTAGCATGCATTTCAGAAAAGGAGCAATTTCTGTGATGCCAACCAACATTAATTGAAATTTCTGCACCTCTGCTTTTATAAATTTGCTTCAGTTATTTGATCCTTTAAACTCTCTCATTAAGTGGCTGCACTTGTTAAGCGAATGGTGTGAAGCTTGTGGTCTGTGCTGAACTCTGTTTAAATGCTAGGTCCATTGATGAAAAGAGATGAGGTGCCCATCCACTTACCGTGCAAATATGTGGCCTCCTTTCTGTGTAGAAGTGGGTGGAGAAAGAAGTCTGGAAAGAGTTGCTTGAACATATATTTCTGTAGGGCTTGATTGTGCCGTTCCCATAATAACCCGATCTCATTCACCCTAGGACCCAAGCATGTGCTTGATTCCCATATTGCTAAACAAGGATTTTGAAGTAAAAATGTGCTTTTGAGTTCAGGATCAAGCCAATGAAGATATGTTAAGTATCTGGTAAGCAGTGGCTTGGAAGCAGCTGACAATAGAATAAAAAATATTTCAGGATATGCATCATTGGCAGGAATCTTTCAACTGCAACAGGTTGGATAAGGTTTTCTTGGGGGATAGTCTAGCCCCTTGTCATTACAAGCCAGGATATGTTTCCATCATGTGGGCAGATTGGTGGTCATTTCCCCAGGTGACAGGGAGGTCCCTGCACCTCAGCTATGAACTCTTCTTACATAAGTGTTGTGCATCTAGCGCGGTGAGAGGACACCGCATAGTCCCAGCTGTGGAGTACACTGTGCAGCTGGCATCTGTCAGCCAGCCACAGTGTTTTGGTTACATGGTGAAGTTGCTTCCTTCTGGCCACGTGAAGACATGGCATGGGACTATGGGGAAAGAGGGCAGCAGGGCTGGGGAAACAATTCAATATCCAAAGCAAAGGGATGAGATCAGGTCTTGGGCCAGATTCAATTGTCACAGTAGAACAGATCATTCATAGGGACTGGAGGTTGCTACCTCCAATGCACAGTGAGGTACCTGTCAGTGGCAGTTTGCATTTTTAGGCATATTGTTCTAATTCTTTAATGCAAAGAGATTGAGCAGATGTACTATGATTCTTCCTCATTTTTCTCAGTATTATTTCAACTATTATGCTGATACTATGATAAACATAGTATAAAAACTTCACACAGGGAGAATCTTATTTTTATGTATTCCATATTTCTAACAACATGGTAGTATGCAGAGGCAAGTAAGTTGGTGTGTGCACAAGCTAATCTTATCATTAATGATGTCAAGAATATCCTGCAGATCACACCTTCACGTAGGCACAGGCTACAGCCAGAAGCTATTTGTCTACAAACAGGTGTCTAAATATGGTGATAAGCAAGGGCCACCCATCCCTGCACAAAACATCTCTGTGCTTTATATCACTTTTGCTTAGCTGGCCTGTCCTAGCCTGAGCATCCAGAGGAGCCTGTCTGACACCCAGGCCAGATGGAGAGGCAGCAGTCTCCCAGGTGGCAGCTTCATTCACCTTTTAGATGTCAGCCTAGTTCCCCAGGCATGCTGAGCCTGCAGAAACACCCAGCCTGTGTTCATCACCACAGCTTCTTTCTGTAGGTAACAGTACAGTGAGGTCATGGAGCATAATTACTACCAAAAAGCCCAACAAAAAAACCCAACCAAAAAAACAAAGAAAAAATGGTAGCAGAGCTGTAGTCTAAGGGATGTGTCAAAATAGTGGGGCCTTAGGAGTTGCCTCAGCCAGAAATTGAAGCTATCTCCAGGGATAAATTGAGGGAGTCTGGTCACACTGGGTAGTAGAGCTTTTGATGTGACTCATAGTTGAATACCTAGATAATATGATCTCCTCTGCAAACATGTAATGCACGTACAATTTAACACTAGATATAAATTCTATCATTGTATGTCACCTTTTTAAATGCAGTGACAGGTAAAACTGTTCCTGAGCATTATTTTAATGCTGTTCCTCTGAAAACCACAACTACTGTTGCAATTCTGTCATGTGGCCAGTTATGAAAATGGAGTACCTACTGTCCACAGTAATACATGTCAGAGGGAGGCAAAAAAAGGATTAGTGTTTCACACCAATCTGATTCAGTAAGTGAACTCAAGTTACCTAAATCACATGAAATCCTAGGGTAGCTCATTTGCTTTAAGCTAGGATGTCCAAATACCTTGCTGGGCTGATAGGCTTAGGCTTAGAGAATTCCTAAAGGAATCTGAAATAATTTCTGTTCCATATAGTGTCTGCTGATGTGAATTAG
>NW_008692010.1:0-425 GCF_000695815.1 Acanthisitta chloris
AGCAGGTTGAGAGTCTTTTTTGGAAAAGTGAGGCCCAGACAGAAAAGGAAATAAATTTTTGAAGCTGGCTAGAATAGAAGCTGTAGGTAGCAAGAAATTGCTGCATTGTACACTGTATTCTTGCTGCAAATTGTCTGGCCCTGTTGACATAGAATCACCACTGGGTTTTAGACTTAGATAGAAAAAATTAACTAGAACATAATTCCTGTCATATTTTACAACTCTTCGAAAGCACTATATACAAGACAATGCTGAGTCCATTGACTCACTTTTAAAGGTATTCCTCTAAAAATGCAACCTGAGACAAAAGCCAGCAATCCTGAAACTTCAGACAGAATCACCATCTACTCTAGGTGAAGGCTTTGGATTTTCTATTTTTGTTACTGTAATTTCTGTCATTCTATCCGGAGCAGAATTTTTAGTCT
>NW_008692011.1:0-3134 GCF_000695815.1 Acanthisitta chloris
GTTACTCCCTATCTATATATAAGTTACTATCTCCAGAGCCTTGCTTGTACACTGCATTCCCAGGTGCGTTCCCAGGACTGTGTCTGTACATTCCCAGGGGACTGTGGCCTAGCTCTTTTTGGCCTTCCCCAGGTGCATACCCAGGATCATGTCCCGCCATTCTCCAACAGGGACAAAGTTAGGGAAGCCAAGGCCCAGATAGAATTGAATCTGGCAAAGTATATTAAGGGTAATAAGAAGGGCTTCTACAGATATATATCAAACGAAAGAAAGACCAAGTATAATATGGGCCCTCTCTGGATGGAGACAGAAGACCTCACTACCCTTGATAGAGAGAAGGCTGAGGTCTTAATGACTTCTGTGCCTCAGTCTTCAACAGCAAATACTCTAGCCATGCTGCCCAAATAGAGAAATGTAAGTGCAGGGGCTGGAAGAATAAAAACCCTGAGCCCACTGTAGGAGAGGATCACGTTTGAGACTATCTAAGGAACCTGAATGTGCATAAGTCCATGGAACCTGATGAGATTCATTCGTGGGTCCTGAGGGAGGTGTGGATGAAGTAGCAAGCCACTATCCATCATTTTTGAAAAATGATGGCAGTCAGATGAAGTCCCCAAGGACTGGAAAATATAATCCCCATTTGTAAAAAATGGGAACATGGAAAACCCAGGGAACTATAGACTGGTCAGTCTCACCTCTGTGTCAGGCAAGATCATGGAGCAGATTCTCCTGGAAACTATGTGAAGGCACATGGAAAAGTGATTGGTAGCAGACAATATGGCTTTACAAAGGGCAAATCCCGCCTGACAAATTTGATAACCTTTTATGATATGGCTAAAAAATTTGTGGATAGGGACAGAGCAACTAGACTTATGCAAAGCATTTGACACTGTCATCCTCTAAATTGGAGAGACATAGATTTGATGGATGGACTACTCAGTGGATAAAGGACGTGCTGGATGGTCGCAAGCAAAGAGTTGTGGTCAATGGTTCACTGTCCATGTGGAGACCAGTGAGGTGTGATGTCCCTCAGGGGTCAGTGCTGTGGCTGATACTGTTCAACATCATTGTTAGCGAAATGACATGGACAGTGGGATCAGGTGCTCCCTCAGCAAGTTCACTGACAACACCTAGCTGTGTGGCGCAGTCAACATGCTGGAGGGAAGGGATATCATCCAGAGGGACCTTGATGGGCTTGAGAGGTGGGCTGATGCCAACATCTTGAAGTTCAACAGAATGAGATGCAGGTTCTACACCTGGATAACAGTAATCCCAGACACACCTATAGACTGGGTAGAGAAGTCATTGAGAGCAGCCCTGCAGAGAAGGACTTGGGGGTGATTGTTGGTGAAAAATTTAACATGAGCTGGAAGTGTGCGCTAGCAGCCCAGAAAGCCAATCATATCCTGGGCTGCATCAAAAGGAGTGTGGCCAGCAGGTCAAGGGAGGTGATTCTCCCCCTCTACTCTGGTCTTGTGAGATCCCACCTGGAGTACTGCATACAGTTCTGGTGTCCCAAACATAAGGACATGGCCAGAGGGGGCCATGAAGCTGATATGAAGACAGGCTGAGAAAGTTGGGTCTGTTCAGCCTGGAGAAGAGGTCATGTGGAGAACTCATAGCACCTTCCAGAATCTGAAGAGGCCCTACAAGGAAACTGGAGAGGGTCTCTTTGTTAGGAACTGTAGTGATAGGACAAGGAGTAATGGGTATAAATTGAAAGAGAGGAAATTTATGCTAGATATTAGGAAAAAGTTTATTACTGTGAGGGTGGTGAGACACTGGCACAGGTTGCCCAGGAAGGTAGTGGATGCCCCAACCCTGTCAGTGTTCAAAGCCAGGTTGGATAAAGTCTTGAGCAACCTGGTCTAGTGGGAGGTCTCCCTGCCCACAACAGTGGGGGTTGGGACTAGATGATCTCTACGGTCCATTTCAACCCCTTACCATACTATGAAACGTACTATATGGGCCTGCTCATTATTTGAATCCTTATAGAGTATCTCCAGCACAGCTAATTTTCTCAGGTACTGGATACCTTTCTCCATGGTGTTCCACTTGCTTAAGTGCCCTGATAGATCATCCTTGAAGATACCATTCCCTCATGCTTGGTAGGACTCACCTCCAGAGGCTGAGGATTTCTGGCCTTTTCCTAATCCCCTTGTCAATGCGAACAATCCCAGACAGAAATCCCAGGATCTTGGCTTCACTACCCTCTAGTTTCCAAATGTAATCTGTGCTATCCCAGCTTCGGAGCAGCCAGGTCACAATGTGCTCCCCTGGATGGTGGTTGAAATCTTTTCCGATATCTCGCAGCTTGCTCAGGGATAGGGATTGGATTATTATCTCTGGTCCTGCCTCTTCCTCCTGTTCTGAGGGCCCTACTTCTTCTTCATCCTTCACTAAGCAAATTGATTTTCTCTTCGATTTCTTCTTCTCTATAGGGGCAACTGCTACTGGCATTGATTGTTCCTCTGGTTCAGCTGCAGTTTCAGTGACCACAGTGCCTTTTGGTTTGCTTTCCTCCTCCCCACCATGAGGGTGCTGTCTAGTATCGCAGAGTATCTGATAAACAGTAGTCAGGGCCCAGCACGTAGCATTATTTTGTGCATCTCTGGAACCACCCCAGCATTTTCTTTCAAATATTCTACCACTTTATCAAGGTCTTGTAGTTGTTCAGGGATGAACTTCCAAAAACTTGAAGGAGACAAGTTGTCCAAGAACTGGCCCATATTCTCCCACATGCCATGCCACTCATGGCTATCCACCCTCAGGGCAGATCTCTGAATGACCCTCCTAAAACTCTCTTTTGTAACTCTAAACATGGTGTGGGCCACACTGAAGAGACCTAGCAGACATAGCAATGAGAGCTGTCCTTAACATCCAAAGGGAATTCAAAATTCTCAAAAGCTGTTGTAACAAGACTGAAGCAGAAAAAGGGGGTGAAAAGCTGCGCAAAATAATAGAATCATAGAATTATCCAGGTTGGAAGAGACCTCAAAGATCAACAAGTCCAACCATTAACCTGCCACTCCACTGTAAAACTCCCCCTGGGGGAGCACCCAGTGTGAATCCTGGTTTGTGCAGCTCTCTTCCCTGCACAGTCAGTGGTGACAGCATTGGGGGAAGCTCTTCCC
>NW_008692011.1:3183-3547 GCF_000695815.1 Acanthisitta chloris
TCTGACAGTGGAAAGCCATTCCCTGTGTCCTGTCCCTCCATGCCTTGTCAATAGTCTCTCTGCATCTCTCCTGCAGCTCCTTCAGGCACTGAAGGCCACAATGCGTCACAACTGAGGCTCCTCTTCTCCAGGCTGAACAACCCCAGCTCCCTCAGCCCCTCCTCATAGGACTTGTGCTCGAGTCCCTTCACCAGCCTCATTGCTCTTCTCTGGACCTGAACTAAGGGGCCCAGAACTGCATACAGTATGCAAGGTGTGGCCTCACCAGTGCCGAGTACAGGGGCAGAATCACCTCCCTGGTCCTGCTGACCACGCTGTTCCTGATACAGGCCAGGATGCCATTGGCCTTCTTGGCCACCTGAGC
>NW_008692011.1:4103-4450 GCF_000695815.1 Acanthisitta chloris
ACCTGATCATAAAAGGAGATCAGGTTGGTCAGACAGGACCTGCCCTTCCTAAACCCATGCTGGCTGGGTGTGATGTCTTGTCCATCCTGTAAGTGCTGTGTGATCGCACTGAGGATGATCTGCTCCATGACTTTGCCAGACACTGAGGTCAGACTGACTCCCCCATTTGGCATTAGTCCAACGGTCTCTGATGGTCATCTGGGGATCTTCAAGAGGAAGGCTGAGAGTCTTCATCCGTTCAAACTTTTCACCTCATCCCTTAGCACGTATGCATTATACTTGTTTTTTACTCACTTTAGCAAGCTCAGCACTCTTTTGCTTTAATAAGCTAAAGCAATCCTAAAATT
>NW_008692012.1:0-15498 GCF_000695815.1 Acanthisitta chloris
TCTCTTCCAACCTGGATGGTTCTATGAGTATGTCTATCAAAGATAATTAGAATCCAGGGTTGGAATAGCAGCTGTTGCTGAACAAGAGATGGAGGGCATGAAGTTTGTTTTTTCTTTATAATCTTCCACTATATTTTGAACTTTTAATTTTTTTAATATTTGGGAAATGCTTTAAAGCAACTTAGTACCATGGTCTAGTAACCATGGTAGAGTTGGACTTGATGATCTTTGAGGTCTCTTCCAACCTGGATGGTTCTATGAGTATGTCTATCAAAGATAATTAGAATCCAGGGTTGGAATAGCAGCTGTTGCTGAACAAGAGATGGAGGGCATGAAGTTTGTTTTTTCTTTATAATCTTCCACTATATTTTGAACTTTTAATTTTTTTAATATTTGGGAAATGCTTTAAAGCAACTTAGTACCATGGTCTAGTAACCACAGTAGTGTTAGACTCAATGATCTTTGATGTCTTTTCCAACCCAGTTGATTCTATGATTCTACTAAAAAGGGACTTGTTCAACTATGTAGATGCAGGTATAAATGGAGAAGAGCTATTGGGCCTTTTTACTGAGCAGCTATTCTCCACAGAACACATGTAAGTATTGAGCTGGTTTGTAGGGTTTGAGTCATACTGTATACCCTGATGTGAAACTTTATGCTTCACTTGTTCATTAAGGGAGGAAATTCAGCATCATGATTTAAGTGTGAATGCATAGGAAAACCTTGTCCCTGTGACCTGACGTGCTCTGTAAATTTGATTTGTGACACAGCAGTCCCTTGGTGTGCTAGCAGTACAAGTTGTTGCACATGCAGATACAGTCCTTTCACTCTACTGAATTGCAAATGAAAAGATATAACTACTAAATCATAACTCATATTGCAGATAGTTTTCAAGGAGAGACTGTATGCTTAGTGAAGTTTCTGATTAGCCAAGCAACTAATGGATTATATCTTATACTATGAAATGGGTTAACTTTTGATCGATCAAACAAGCATTGCCCTAGGGAAATGCAGTTTTCGGGGTCATCACTAATGTTTGAAAAAGTGAAATTGGCTTTAGAAAAATCTTCTGTATGAGATGGGTTTGATCCAGTTCATATCAAGAGCAAGTCTCATTCTTCAACTGGCATTGGGCACAGCTAGTCCTTCTCTGTATAGCAGAGCCAAAACACAAGTGTAATTTAAAGAAAATGCGTATCAATTCAATAAATATATGTGATTATGCTTAAATATCATGTTTTTATTAGTGAACCAGGGTCTTATTCTGCTGGGATTTGCTGTCAGGCAGTAAGAGGTAGTATATCGAAGACTGATTATACTTAAGCTTGTATGTTGCTCCATTCATAGGCTGATTTTATTGTTGTCTTTTCTTTGCTAATAAATCTGCTTTTTGTAAGTTCATTGTCATGTAACTGGGATCGATACTGTCAGAAGCTGTGTTGTGTTTTCATAGCACATTCAATCAAGAATAAGAGATCAACAGAGCCTTTGCTGTACCCTGATGGCTGTATCAGCAAATGGGCTGTTTGTTCTTCCAGTCTTTTTTGACACTGCTATGAAGCAGTGGGGAATACAAACAGCAGGGTGTCATCATGGTGTCATCCTTGATTCTGGGCTCCTACACATGGGTACACAAGTCCATTCTCACAGGCACACAAAGTAAAGTACCTGTTTGGTTTAAGGGTAAATAGTGATAAAGTTACTAGTGTCAGATCTCAAAGGGTTTTCCTTCTGAGTTGTGATTCTGACTTACCTTCACAGATCCACCCAGCAAATGCAGTGCTTAGCCTTGGATGAGTTACCTCAGAAAGCTTACTGACTATCAGAAAATGATTCTTCCATCCTTTTGCATCATTCTTTTCAACCATTTGAAAGAAAGTACACTCATCCATGTAGGAGATGAAACTTCTCTTTGATGGCCTGTTTGATTGCCATTCAGTTGTCTCAGGAGCTTTGTAAACATTCAGCAGTGTAGCCTTTCTGACTTCCAGCTGGTGCTTTAATCTTCTTTTGCAGGAATAAAAGCTAAGGCATTGTGGCTTTAAAAATGATGCTGACTTGTAGTCTAGATAATGTAAAGATTAAAAATAAAAAGTAAATTCGGGTACTATACTCTTTGTGCAGATCCTCCTTTAAATTTCGGTGGCTTGAATGACCATAATTATCTATTTTAAAATAGCTTCTGGCTCTGGAGAAAACAGATGCAAAACAAATAAGGCAAGGGTGGGCATGGGAGAGGTGTACATGCAGCTTCCATGGCCTTTCTCCTTTAATTTTAATTTTATTACAGTTAAGCTCTTGGGGATCTGGGAAGTGGTGCATCTACATCTACTCCCCATCCTGCGTGTGGTCAGGTGTCGGTGTCTGGGCTGACAGAGCCAGTGTGTGGAGGCAGATAAACGGCTCACATATCTGAAACCCTTTGTTTTATTTTTGTCTTAATGGCCTCAAGAAGGGCTTCTAGATTTACGGGCTCTGTTCCTTCTTTGCTTTTCTGGCCCAACAAAGTCCATGCTGAGCAGCATCAGCCAAGAGGTCAAGTGCCCATCAATATGGATTATGTACTCCAACCAAAAACATCTTGAAGAGCAAAAGGGTACCATGCACACTGGTTTAACAGAAGGCAGGAGCTTCCAGCCCATTTTGTAAGGGACCTGAATCTGTCCATGCATTTAACATATGTCTTGAAAGCTCCTGTTGGGTTGATCCACTGATGGAGCATGGAGGAATGCTTAATTTCTTGGTCCCAATAGAACTGAAGTTAATGCTGACTTGCTAAATCTTGTTAGTAGTTTTGTGAGGTCTGGCAGCTTTGAGTATGAGCAGTTGTGGCAAGCTTGAAAGAAGACAAATTGGAGATGGGTCACTTTCAGGTTCAGTGACAGCAGTGTGTGACAGTGGGTGTTTTCTCTTTTGGCTTGAGCAACTTCCTCTGCCTGAGCCTCAAACTGCGTGCCTGAGTCTATTAATGAACCTTGTCATACTGATTGTGCGAGATCCTCCGGCTTGCTTAAATAAATCCTGCTTATTTGTCATCAGAAGAGCATGTAACTGTTTTCACTTGCAAAACAACTGATTATGTATCCACAGAGCATCCTCCTCTGGTCCCAATTAGAGGCTGAAGCCTGTGTGATTTAATGTATTTTGTGAGTGAAGGCTTGTTAATTGAGCATGTAAATGTGTAATTGTCTGTGCAATTATTCAATTGAGATTTTTTTAGTTTGCATACAAATACAGGAGCAGTCATGCAACTGAGCAAATTTTCCAAGATCAGATGCTTAAATAAGTATATGCAGTGAGCACAGAGATGAGAACATCCTTAGAAAGATCAATCCAGTTGTGGTCACCTCCACTTTTCTTTTGGTATGTGGATGTGCTAATCTGCATATTTTCATCCGGGTCTGTCATAGACTGTATTTTCTATATTACCTTGGTCCTTTTCCCTACTAAACATGTTTCATTGGTGTGGAAAAATGACAGTTATCATACAAAGTGTTCAGAGGTTGCTGTTAATGTATGTGCTGGCTTTAGTGAAGTGGTACCTTGTGCTTACAGTGGCTGGTGCTGTAATACCTTTAAAATGGTTCTAGTCCATATGAAAAATCAATTTGAAATGTGGGGGATTTTTAGAGCAAAGCCTGCTTTAATAGTGGGAGTTGTTGGCAGGTGTAGTCCAGTGCAACTTCTGAGAAGCAATAAAGGGTGTTATGTTTGCAAATAACTGTACACTTGAAGTTTTCTCTGCAGTCAGTGTCTTCTCTGCTTGTAAGCTACTGATTTGCAAAGAATGGGTGATCTGGCAGGTTTGTCCTGACAATTCTTGTCTGTTGCAGTGAATAAAACCTCAAATATCTCATGTTTGAGGTCTGCAGTGTTCATTTACTGTGAAAGAAAACACAGAAATACTCCTTTTCTTTATAATATGTCCTTTTTTAAATATAGACTTGAACACTACATTCAGTCTTTTTGAAGTGGTTTCAGATTAAGTATATAGGAAGGTAGATTCAATAACATGCAAAAAGGTTTTGAATAGTGATAGAGCTGTTCCACAGATGTGACAACTTTATCCAGCCAAGGGTAGTCTATTCTTATTCATAGACCCAATGAATAGTTTGGGTTGGAAGGGACCTTTAAGAATCATCTAGCCCAACCCTCCTGCCATGGGAAGGGGACTTTCCACTAGACCAGGGTGCTCCAAGCCACATCCAACCTGGCCTTGAACATTTTTGTGGAACTTTGCTGCCTAGGCTCACGGGAGTGTCGTAAATGATGCTTCAGGCAGCAGTGTGAATGGTTGGAAATAAGGATAGTTATGGTTGGGAATGCCATTTTCATGAGTGACACAACTACACACCTAACGTCCCTGTCTCTTAATTTCTCTGCAGATGTCGCTCCTATGAGGATTGCTGTGGTTCAAGATGCTGTGTAAGAGCTCTATCTATCCAGCGACTATGGTATTTTTGGTACGTCAGGGCATTTGGGAATTTTATGTTTGTCCTCTTCTTGTCTCTGTTGTAGGATTTAAATTAGGGTATTACCAGTTCAAGTACTTTAAAGTAAAGTACATGTGAGTATGCAGCAAAGTGTATGTGTACATATCAATGCAAGGGCTTTGGTTTTTTGCTTATAAGTAGTGAGAAAACACTGAAAAAGGAGGTTGCTGGTGTCACGTTGACCTTTCCTGCTAGTCTGTACAACCAGTGGTCCCACTATTATCCAAAATTGCTGAATTCTTTATGCCTGTCCCAGCTACTGCCACGTGGCAGCATTCATCCATTTCTGTTGGGCACTCAGTTTTAAAAGAGGATTGTATAAGGACGATTGTGCTTTTAGGCAGGGTTTAATACCTTCTTGCCAGCTGAATTGAGGCTTCAATTAAAAGGAAGAGAAGTACATTTATGACTATGAGGATTTCACTGGAGATGACGGCAAGGGAAAAGAAGGTAGCATGATTTGAGCATGTGAAACCAGCAGCTCTGTAATCTGGATAAAGCTTAACTAAGCACCGTTATATGCATAATGAAAAAATAAGGTAAATTCCATTTGGAGTGGAATTTAAGAAAGCACCTGAATAAAACCTTCCCATTACAGTAGAGAGAAAGCAAATGCTCTCCTAAAAACCCTGATTTCAGGCATTTTTTAGTAGAATTTGAAGACTGATTAAAAAAAAAAAAGGCCTTAAAAATTAAAACAAATAAACACTGAAAAAGAAGCTTGAAATATACTAGAATACAGAGATTTCCCAAAGCTGACTGGGATTTCAGTGTACAATCCGTACTGATATAACTGAAGAGCTCTGTATCTCAATCCCTGGGGTGACGTCGTAAATCTCTGTTTTTCAGTTAAGAACAAATCCTTTGCAGGAACACTGCCAAAGGGGAATGTATTAATATTGGCTCAGGGAAACAGGACCTCCTTCTGCTCTCATTTCTAATGCAGAAACAAGAACAGAGTTTGACTCTTTGCATGAAATAACTCTCACTGCCATGCAGTGCCATACTCTTCATCTCAGGTGCCTGGGAATTCTCCAGAGGAGATAACCTCTGGCCAAGTGACTGCCCTTCCAAAAAAGCACAGTTATCATTGTCTTCCAATAAGGGGCCATGAAATGAGATGGCAATTACAGGCAGAAGAACCATTTGTATTTACAAGAGCTTGCATGAGTCACTAGCACATCGGATAACTAATCAAGGAAACAGTGAAAGCCACTGTCTGAAGAACAAAATCTGATGTGCCTTTGCTGCATGTTCCTGTTTCCACAGCACCAGAGCAAGGGAATGATGAGGACAGTTTAATTAGGTCAGAAAAGGAGCTGACAACTGAAGCCTTGCTGTTCTTTGCCTTGAGAATGTAAATATCCCATCTAGGAAGCACAAAGCAAAGCTTGTCATCATGGGTGCTGAATGCTTCAGTCTTCTGGCTTGTTCTTAAATACCAGCTACCATATTTCCCACAGGAGACAAAATTACAGTCTTGGATGATTTAAAAACATCTAAGAGTCTTCTTTTAATAGCAACTTTGTCCCCCATGAACCTCCTGACCAGCCTAGATGCTGTAAGCCTGAGGCCTACATCCAAGATGCACAGTTTGAATCTGTACTGACCTGGAATTTCAGTTCAGTATCCCAGTAGCAAAGGTCAGGTATGAACCTGAACTTTCAAAAAGTTCAAGGGTGTTTTAGTTTTAAATTTGTATTTTGCATGCCAGAGAACATCAATAATAGTAGTAATCACTAAAGATGTCCCTAACACATCCATAAGTGCCCTGTGAGTGCTGTCTCAAGTGACATACCTGCTCTCAAGAAACCCTGATAGAAGTTGTGGGCTGATGTAGAGTATTCTCAATGAACTGTCTGGGTTTGAGAGCTACCTGAATGTGGGTGGATTTTGACTTCCCTCTTCTTTTTGCCTAGGTTCCTTTTGATGATGGGAGTTTTGTTCTGTTGTGGAGCTGGTTTCTTTATCCGAAGGCGGATGTACCCTCCTCCATTAGTAGAAGAACCTACTTTTAATGTGTCTTACACCAGACAACCAGTCAACACTGCATCAGGTCAGAGACTGCTCGTTATACAAGTTTCACTAGTTTCTTACCTTTGCCAAGCCATTTTTAAAGGGTGGGTTTTGAGCTTTTGGTTGGTTGGTTTTTGGAAACTCTGGGATTTGTACAAGGGATTGCACTGCATTAAGCCATGCAAGCACCTTCTGTGATGGGTGATGTCTTCAGCCTTTCAAGGAACATAATTCAGCTGCAGTGTACAAAGTGGTTTTGAAACCCAGGATGACAAGGCTTTGTTTCCTTCTGTGTTGGTTCCTAATACCTTTACAGCTATGTGTCCGTGCATGGAAGAGGCTAGCAAGTGTGTAGCACAGACAGAATGATAGGTATCCAAAATTAATAGTAACAAGAAGAAATAATTTTAAATACAGTTGATAACATCTGGCAGAGGTGAAGGAAAGCCTAGCATTTTCTTCCACAATCTGTCTTGCAAATCTTTTTGATTTGCCTCCAGTGCTCTGTGTTACAGTTTTTCTGTGGCAAAGTGGTCCTTCTCCCCTTGTTAGTCTGATTACTGTCTCTAGTCAGTAATGGCTGTGAGCATCAGGAGGATCTACCTAGCGAGGGCTCCTCTGGCAACACTGCTTTCTAAGTTTGTAATTTGTTAGATAGTTCCAGTTGGGAGAATCCCTCAGAATATGACTCACCTGTAGCAGAAGCTGTTTGTGCCTTATTTTAAATGTGACTGTCTCTAGCTGTAAGAGCTTCTACAGTGCTGAGATTTTATCTGAGTGCACACCCTGATGCTTTCTTTCTCCCTGCCTCAGCAAGGCCAACCTGAGACATTTTTAGCTGCTCTACAGATTGCATAAGCCAGTGCTAATGTGAAAGTACACACGTTTGCAGGCACACTTGCTACACAGGCACCTTTCCTCCTGGGCTGTCATTGCATTGCATGTTGTATCAGAGAGCACTGAAGCCAGAGGGTAATTATCTCTTCTGACAATTTTTTTTTTTAATTGGCAACTTGTTTTTGTGTCATACTGGCTTGGAAGTGGAAATACAACTGAATATTTTGTAATGAGGAGGAGGATCTCTAAAGATTTGGTGTCTAAAACCTCTCTATCTCCTCAGCTATTACATCTCTGTGCAATGCTGTGGCTGCATCAAGACAGCCTGTTTAGAAAAGAGTTGTAAAGCCCCTCTAGCCAGCTGTGGCTGTGAGTGTTGTGCAGAGGTGCAGCATTTGGGCTCTCTCTCCTGTAATTCCAGCTACTGCACACCCACTTGCCTTGTGCAGACATTGGAAATGCTCTTGCATCCTTAGGCATGTACTCATACACTTGCATTCCCCCACTCTCAGGTCTAAATGTTTAAAAAGATGTTACAAACACAAACTGACACTTTATTCACCCTCTTTGTTTAAATCCTAAGAGAGTTTTTTAGAGCTACCATTCTGCATCTGTTTTTCTCCTTGACTGAACAGAGAGTATTTATTTTTCAGTTGGGGGGGAGCCAATATAACTAAACTAGTATTTTTAATCCTGAAAAATAGCCTTGAGATTATGTGAACAGGCAGTCTTTGGCTGGGTTGGTAAACACTGGATTTAATTTTAGAGCACAGTTTTAGTTTTTCATGATGCTTCATGGAACACAAATTGTGGGTAAATATAAAATAAGCACAAGCTCTTAGATGATCTGCTTATGCCACCTGCTTCTGGACTGGTTTTACTGTTACTTAAATCTTTGGGCTCTGAGATAACCAATTTTTTAAATTTATTTTTTATTTTTCATTTTTCTACTATTGTAGGAATATTCTACAGCAAAAGCAATGGGAATTAGTAGTCAATCAAGTTCTGTTTTCTGCTAGCTACTCTTCCAAACTTGGTTAGCAGTTCATTGTTGAGTCAGAGCCCTTAAAACATGTCTCATTGCCCATCTTCCACCTTCCCTGTGGAGATAGTGGCAGCATCTTCTGCCATCCCAGCAGCATCTGCTCTGGGAGTGCTTTTTCTGTGGGCCTGATTGGGAAAATGGATTGAACAACTGACCTACAAGAAGAAGTTTGGGGCTATGTAGGCCAGGGCTGAAGTGAGGGATACTAACAGGTCTTCAAAGTGGCAGTTCAGATGCTGGCAATGATCAGGTCCCTTTGTAGTCACTTATCAAATGCTTACTGAGCTGATCCCACAAGGACATTGATATTCAGGTGTTGTTTTCTGCTGGGCTTAATGAACTAAAAGATTGATGTCCACACTTGCCTCCCCTCCCCTGCCCCCACAAGTTTCAATAATACACGTAAGTTTCAATGAAAATGGTTACTTTCCTGAAGAGCAAACTTCAGTGAGCTACCTCAGCCTCTCCCATTTCCCCATACAGATGGAAATAAGAAATGCAGAGCTGGGTGGGATTTAACTGTCCATTTCATAAAAAAATGTGTAAGAATAAAGGCTACAGAAGAGGTTATTAGCCCAAACTTTGGAGAGGTAGGACTTGTCTCCTGTGCCCAGGCTGGCTCTCCTGCAGGCATGTGCTGATACTATAGATGGGTGCAGAGCATGGGCTACTCACTGCTGCAGCAAAGGCAGGGAGGCTGCAGAGCCTCTTCACTCACACAGGTAAAAGGGAAAAACATTGTGGTGGTGCGTTAAAGGTTACTGTGTTAAGAAGAAAACAGCTGCATTCCTGATCTGCTTTCTGTCCTCTTTCCTCCTGAGTGTCCAAATACAGCTCCCTTGGCAGGCATCCCATGCTCTGGGACAGTTTGTATCCCCGTTCTTTATCTGATTTAATATTTTAAGAACATGTTTTGGGGTTTGGTATGTTCCTGAATTCTCGAAGTACTTAGGGATGAAGCTTCAAGGAGCCTGTATTCCTTCTGTGGCAATACTGAGTCCTAGTGTCAGTAAGTCATGGAAAGGAATGACTGAGGGGAAGATCCCTTAGAGGCTGTATCATCGTAGGAAAAACAGACTAGCACCAAAAGAAGAAAGCCATAACTTCTTTTTTTTTTTCCAGTCCATTTTTATTTAAATAGACAGAAAGAGAAGAAAACTAATTTACATCTTGAGATAGAGACTGTTTGTGACTTCAATAGCATTAAATCATCTTCCACGACCCACCGTGATATCTGAGGAGGGTGCACCACTTTTGTTCCTCATGGCAGCAGTTTCTGGTACTCCTCATGTGTCAAGGAATTTTGTGTTTGATCACACATTTCCTTTCCTTGTCCCTGCAGGCTCCGACGTAGTTTCCTAAATTTAGTCTGTGCAAAGCAATCTTGTCTCATTGTGTTAGCCAGCCATAATTGACTTCAACTTGGCTTTTTGCTTCATATGGCTTTGCTTCTAAGATGTATCGTGCCTAGAAGGAAAAGGATCTTTATCAGATGCACTCTGGCAGATCCAGTACACCGCAAAATAATCTGTTAAGTCCTTTCTAAGACTTGACACCTGAGTCAGAGCCACAGTAGAAACTCCTTTATCCGTCTGGGATCCCACACCTCTCCTTTCTGCAGACATAGCAGCTTTTCTATCAGGGGAACTGAACAGGGCTCACTGTGTTCTCTTTCAAATGGTCGTTGCTTGGGACAGTGGTGCTCTTTGTTTCGCTAGGTGATTTCCATTGCATGCAAAAATTGACACTTTTTGATGAGCTCTGAAGAAGAGAATGTAGCCCTGCAAGCCTGGGTTTTCTCTGGAAGGGAAGAAGGTGGCTCCTTGTCTTTGCTCTGATGAACACTTGGAAAAAAACTTGCCTGGGTGTGCAGAGCACAGGCCTTTGGAGAGGGTTGATGCTACTGCTGTTGCTGATGCCTTTTCTCTCCTTTTCTTTCTTTCAGGGTCACAACAACCTGGAGTGCCGTATTACACAGATCCAGGTGGACCTGTGATGAATCCCATGGCGATGGCTTTCCACGTCCAGCCCAATTCCCCACAAGGAAACCCGGTTTACCCACCCCCACCTTCCTACTGCAACACACCACCTCCTCCCTATGAGCAAGTGGTGAAATCCTCCACGTGAGGACTCTGTGGCTCTCTGACCTGACTGTGTGAGAAGAAGGTGCCATTGCAAAATGACCAAGATGGGAGGGCATCTGCCCTTTTGAACACTTGCTAGTTCTCCAAGTCCTCTCTCCCTCCCTTCCCTGCACCTTTCCTCATTAAAGTTACTTGCAAAGGGGTGATTTTTAAATCTTTTTTCTTTTTTTTTAGTAGAAGTGGATTTTTTTTCTTTGTTTCTGACATATGAGAAGTTGTCTTTGTAATGCTTTTAATGGAAACCTATATTTAAAACCCGTATGTCTTTCACTTTATTTATTGTTCATTTCAATCATGGTTTTAATTGTGTTGCAGCAGGTTACTGATAGCAGTTCTTTATGCAACCCCAGAGTGATGTGCATCCTCCTCAGACCCCACAGCAGAAATGCCCTCATCTAAGGGAAATGACAGAGAAAGAGGGTAAAATTAGAAGGGCAGAGCAATGCTTTTACCAGAAATTGTGACTACCATCTTTCTCTTTTATGATTTTCTTGTACAATTTGGTTCTGATGTATAACAGAAAGATGCTGTGATAGAAGTCACTCAGTTGAAGACTAGAGCACCAGCGTTGGTGGAGTCGTGGCAGAAGCTTTGCCAAGTGCCCTAGAAAAGAGTCATTGCTTTAAATGATGCATCCAGAAAGTGAAGGACTGGGACTTCACTGTTTCTTGTCCATCACCTGGACTCTGCCTGTCTCATCAGTGTCCTGGCCTCCCTTGTTTTGCCAGCAGAGGGACTGTATGAAACAGATGATGACCTGAATGCTGGTAGTGAGAGGGGAGGTGTTATAACCTCAGAGCTACGTGTTCCTCTTGACAGAACAGTTAGAAACACTGAAATACATAGGTAAGTTTTCTTCCCTAAATTGGCAAATATTTACAGTAAGAAGGGATGGGAACATAGTTACAGGCTTGCTCCCTTTGACATTGGTGGGAGTTTTGTCCCTGAGAAATAGTAGCTTTCATTATAGTCTTACTGCTGCCACAAAGAGTACCAAGTAGTTCTGTCATCTTCAGGTGACAGATCTGTAAATCTGCTCTTCTGTCTGGGTCAGGCAAATAATAACTTTTTGAGACTGGTGCACAGATGATATGGCTTTCAATGACTCTTCATGTGCTTTGTTGCAAGTGACCCCAGAATTCCCAGTTTGTCATCTCATGCTCGTGGCCAACTCTCTGAGTGATCACAAGTCCACACCTTCAAATACACAGAGAGCCCCTTCAGCCCTCAGGGCTCTCCCGCTCATCTGTGTCTAGCAAAAATGTGAAGCCGCTCTGAAACGTGGGACCTTCTCCCTTTGTGAGTATTCAGAGCCTTGTCACTGAGAAGTGACGTAAAGAAGATGCCATCGCCTCCTGTGGCTGAAGGACCTGCAGAAATAGCATAGTTGAGGGTTAGGAGTCCCATATGGTCCTTTGGGTACCGGGTGAATGTTACGCACTGCCAGTACACTGACTGCTCCTGTGTCACACCAGCCAGGGCACAGAGGTCACCGAGGTGGTTTGGGGTAATCTGAAGACTGGTGTTGCACAGGGAGCCAAAGCTTTGTTGTGCTGTTGGTGCATGCCAGTGGCTTGTGAGAACTGTTTCTAGGTGTCAGGCTGGGTTTGCAGAACATTCCTTGTATTATGAATATGAGCGTCTAACAAAGAAAAAAAGCTCTAAAGGCCACTGTTACCAAAGCTGGGTTTGCAGAACATCCCTTGTATTATGAATATGAGCATCTAACAGAAAAAGCTCTAAAGGCCACTGTTACCAAAGGCTGCTGGAGGAGTCAGTCATCTGGAGCAGAGCTAGCTTTGGAGGAGTTCACTCCTCCATACCTGACTTTCAGTGAAATTGGAATTTAGGCTTTCCCTTACTGTGCATCATAATAAATAGCTTTGGAGGAGATCATTCCTCCATACCTGACTTTGGTGAAATTGGAATTAAGGCTTTCCCTTACTGTGCATCATAATAAGGGACAAAGCAAAGTACTTCTGTGTGTGCTGTCTAGGCTCGGCAAACACTTGGGATTAGAAAGTTCATTTTATATATGAATACAAGGCTGTCTAGGCTCAGCAAACACTTGGGATTAAAAAGTTCATTTTATATATGAATACAAGGTCCATCTGCACATCACAAGTGTATATATTTTCTAAATTAGCGTGCGCTTGAAGTCTAAAGCTGTGTATGTCACTGAGTATGGTTGTGTATACAGGACAATTTTTTAAAAGCAAATGCAACCTTTTTCTGTCAATAGAAATGCTAACAACCTCATGTTAGTAGATAGATGTTGTTAAGTCCTTTTATATTAATGAAATGTATCTATGACAGCTGGCATTGTCCTGGACACATTGAATAGAAATGTTTGTACATTGAAATTCAACTTCAGGTGAAGTGTTCCTGAAGTCTGACTGGTTTATTTCCTAGTGTTGATGGATGACACTACCTCTTTGTAACACATGGACTTCTCTGCTAGCAAGCTTGCTTGGTCTTTTCTTGAGAACACACCTGTGTGAGGATCCGTATGAGTTACTTGCAAATTGTTTACATGCCTTTCCTCTTCATTGCCTTGCCAATTCCAACAGGATTTTACTTGGCAGTAGTGATGCCCTAGGAGCTGCCAGCTGCTGCAGCTTTGCTTATGTGAACTTTCCCATGGTGATTTGACACTTCATCTGTTGGGATTCTCTGGATGCAGCTACTGTGTCCTCTCTCACACACATTAGGGATTTTGGTGCCTCACTGATGAGGCAGGGTGGTGTTCTGACTGCAAAATAAGGTTGGTGCTGGTGGCTGGAAGCCCTGAGGATGTGTGGGCACTCTCCTGCCCTTCCCAGAGGCCCCAGGGTGGCTGGGAGTCCTGGGGTTGTGTGGGTACTCTCCTGCCCTTCCCAGAGGCCCCAGACCTGTATGCAGTGGACATGCCACCTGCCTCTGACATCTCTCCATCTATCTTAGGAAAGTGATTTAATGTCTTGTGGCAATCTGTCTCCTGATTCTTGCAGAAGTGTTTGATACAGGAGGTGTTATGTGCCTCAACAGGGCTTGGCCACAAGAGTCCTGGGGTTGTGTGGGTACTCTCCTGCCCTTCCCAGAGGCCCCAGACCTGTATGCAGTGGACATGCCACCTGCCTCTGACATCTCTCCATCTATCTTAGGAAAGTGATTTAATGTCTTGTGGCAATCTGTCTCCTGATTCTTGCAGAAGTGTTTGATACAGGAGGTGTTATGTGCCTCAACAGGGCTTGGCCACAATGGAGATGCATTATATGCCTCAATGGGGCTTGGCCACAATGGAGATGCATTAGTGGAGCCACTGAACCTGATTGGGGAGCCAGGAATGTAAACAACAACCCCTTGGAAGTCCTTTCTTCAGCTGTGCAGTCTCAAAACGTCTGATGTACCTGTGAGGTGGCAGTGACCAGGCAGGTAAGGAAACCGTTGAGGTCTCTGCTTCTGCAATGAACATGAGAAGGGGTTAGTCCCCTTCTGCTACAATGAAATCTCCAACTATGCTGCTTTAAGAGAAAAAGGCACTACTGACTCTTGGTACACTTTGCCTGTAGCTCCGGTGTGGCCTGTCCTTCCTATATCTAAGGCTTGTGCAACAAGCCCAGGCTGCCCTTTGGGATGGGAAGAGAACCTGCTCTTTCTGTGGCTGGGCAGTTGGCTTACACTCTGAGGAATCACTGCCAGTCCTGACTCAATGAAGAAGGGCAGAGGTTATGGATGACTGGTTGTGCTCTGCTCTCTTTCCTCCCTGGGGAGGGAATAAGCAGAGGTCTTCATAGACTTGTAAGGACCTAGTGATCCTTGTGTGCAGCTGTGCCTCCAGGTACACTGTCATTAAATTTGTCTCTGAAGGGCTGTTAAAGGTGGTATTCCTGAGTCTGTATCTCTCAGTAGTGAGTCAGTCAGCCAGCTCCTCATGCAGCAAACCCTCTTGACCTCAGGTGTTTTCAGGGCCATGGACCTGGCCATGTTTCTGAGCAGTTTTCAGCTGCTAGTCCTTCTTCCAGAATTGCTGGTGAGACTGAAAAGCAAGCCCCATTTGTTTTATTGTAAATCATTCCAAGCCCCATTTGCTTCCCTTCCTATCAGCTGGCAGAGGTTTCTCACCTGTAGTGGTCAGCCACCATCCACATATGGTCAGTGCACCATCCACCCTGCCTCCTGATGAACTCTGCAGCTAACACTGCACTACCTCTCTCCCACCAGCTGTGTCTCCCAGGCCAGAGTGGTGCAGGCTGGGGAATCTGCTTTCTAAGCAGAGGGAATAGTTTATTTCTTAAGTGGTTTTCAGGTCATTAGTTGGACTAGCTTGGCTACAGGTACTGGAACACCTTGAAATTTATTTTGGATTATGTTGAATAAATTGGCTGCCTGATAAGTGCTTGGGACAGACATACTCCCTCTACACCCTAAAAGTGCACCTCTTCGGTGGAACAGACCTTCTTAAATCTTGGTATCTATACCCTAAAAGTGCACCTCTTTGGTGGAACAGACCTTCTTAAATCTTGGTTTAGAGAGTAAGCCAAGGGTGAGGGTGGGCTCTGCTTGCCTCCATCATGAGGGACTGGAGGACTGGCAGGTTGGTTGGTGTAGAAGGTGCTGGCAGTTTGGGGTAGGTGCTGTTTGGAGGAGATTTTTGGCTGGGAAGTGTTTGATGGGTGGGTGTGACCAACAGGAGGACAGAAATGATCTGACTTACATCAGTAAAGGTGTGAAGTGGCACAGCCTGAAAACTTGCTGGTTGGCATCCTCCATGATGTTCCTACATTATCAGCCTGGATTTGTTGGTGGGTTGCTGTGGTTTAAATGGAGAGAAGAGGAAGAATATGCTTACAACACCATATTCTAACTGGGTACTGTCGGGAGCAATCAGGGGTCCATGATCATGGGAGCAGCTGCTCCATGTCCTGCCTATCCCAGGAGACTTTGGGAATTACATTCCCTCAGCTTTTGGTTCCCACTCTTT